>NC_058411.1:70099259-70254078 GCF_002201575.2 Neomonachus schauinslandi | reverse complement strand
TTTCTTTCTTTCTTTCTTTCTTTCTTTCTTTCTTTCTTTCTTTCTTTCTTTCTTTCTTTCTTTTTCTTTCTTCTTTCTTTCTTTCCTTTGTCTTCTTTCTTTCTAGACCTACTCAGATTTCTAAGTCCTTGTGTGTCTGAGTTCCACTCTTGTGAGGGAGAAAACTGACCCTTCCCTTGGGCCCTTCCAACTGGAGGAGAAGGCCTAAGCTTTAATGCTTCCTTGACAGGGTCTTGGATCACTAGCTCAGCCTCTTCTCTCATTAAGTCCCTCTTCTTTGCACTGATTCTCCATGCTTTGTACAATGCCACATGCAGAGAAAGTACTTAATACATTCTTTTCGACTGAAAGAACTGCCCAGATCTGGACGTTTCGCCTCCATCTGTATTATATAAAAACCCTTCCCGCAGGGACCGTTTCTCACGTGTTCTGAGATTTGGCTTCATCAGCTCAAGCAACAGAGAAGTCTCAGAATTTTTATCTTGTACCTCCCAGGAGTGGTGACGAGGGGGAGTAGTCTTAAGTGATTTTGTGGTGTTAGGAGTATCCTTGAACAACTTTCTGAGTTAAATTGGGAGACAAAATCTCCGAAAGAAAGGAAGGTTTATATTTCACCTGGACCCCCACAGGTGGCCAGGCCAGCCTAGGAAGGAGAAGCAGCAGGTGAAGAAATAAAGGAGAAAGTGCTGAGGTGGTGGGGTCATGGAAATCTGCCGCTGCTTGAACCTACATCCTGAGATTCTCAGAGAGAATCCTCCCGCTGCAGTCCAAGCTCAGACAACTCTGCCCAGGCAAGTAGTCCAAAGAGATCTCTGCCCCACGCCCTTAACTGAATAAAAAAACCTCCTTGTGGTCCCAGGGCAGACTCCCTGTCACTGGCTGGGAGACCCTATAAGAGCACAGATGTTTAGCATGTTAAGGAGGAGAAGTAAAATGACAGGCTTGTGGCTTTTCCTACTAACTCTTCAGCTGCCACCACCTGAGGACTTGGTGGGGTGGGGTGGGCAGATTCCTTCCTGTGCACAAGCTCAGGTCTAGTTGCATGAGTCTCCTCCCTGGTGACAAAGCAACACCATCAAAATAAACGTCTCTTAGAGCTCCAAGCTCTAGCAGTGCCCCATTATATACAGATTGCAAATCTGAGGTACACAGTATCACTACAGAGTCCACACTTAGCCCGTGAATTTTATTAAGATCTCTTCAAACAGCCCCCAACAGTCTCTGGCTCACGTTTGTGGAGAAGGCTCCAAGGCCTAGTGTCCTCCTTCTTAAAATGGAGGCTGACATTGCCAGTTGCTTGTCCTGTAGCCATCTCCTCTTCTTCCTCACTAAAGAACCGTCGTTTTGCTCCGGGTGATGATGCCACCCAGTTAAATATACCCACCTTCCCAGACTCCTTTGCACACAGGGGTTTACGTGGGATACAGTTCCAGCTCATGGAAGTCACTGAGCAGGATTTCTAGGAGAGGTTTTAGATTTTACTTATTTATTTGAGAGAGCGAGCACACTCATGTACGAGAGAGAGCACCAACAGGGAGCAGGGGGAGGGGCAGAGGGAGAAGCAGACTCCCCGCTGAGCAGGGAGCCCCATGCAGGGCTGGATCCTGGGACTCTGGGATCGTGACCTGAGCTGAGGGCGGACGCTTAACGGACTGAGACACCCAAGCGCCCCTTCTAGGAGAGGTTTTAAAAGGGGGGTCTTCCGGGCGCCTGGGTGGCTCAGTCGTTAAGCGTCTGCCTTCGGCTCAGGTCATGATCCCAGGGTCCTGGGATCAAACCCCGCATCGGGCTCCCTGCTCCGCGGGAAGCCTGCTTCTCCCTCTCCCACTCCCCCTGCTTGTGTTCGTTCTCTCGCTGTGTCTCTCTCTGTCAAAATAAATGAATAAAATCTTAAAAAAAAAAGGGGGGGTCTTCTCGGGGCGCCTGGGTGGCTCAGTCGGTTAAGCGGCTGCCTTCGGCTCAGGTCATGATCCCAGGGTCGCCGGGATCGAGCCCCGCATCGGGCTCCCTGCTCGGCGGGGAGCCTGCCTCTCCCTCTTCCTCTGCCTGCCTCTCTGCCTACCTGTTCTCTCTCTCTCTGTCAAATAAATAAATAAAATCTTTTTTTTTTAAAAAAAGGAGGGGTCTTCTCTTTATTCTTCGTCCCCTCCTTTCAGGCCTGGAGAGGGAGTATCACTTATGTCTTACGCCTCTAAGATGGTGGGAGTGAAGACTTCTCTCCCCTCCCTACCCACCTCGCTTTTACTGGTCGGCTCTCTCCTTTTCTCTCCAGCACAATGGCTTGTTTCCAGTGTGCATTTTCTGCCCGGGAAATAGCTGCTGATACTCTCATGAAGCACTAGGTTGGATTCACCCTGCCGTTCCGCCTTCCAGAGGGAGAGAGAACAGGTGTGGCTGCAGCAAACCGACTGCACTGATGGCACGTGACCAGAGAGGGCGCTCCCTAGCCCCCAGGCCACGGACATGTTTCAGACCAGGGACTAGGACATGACCTGCGTGCGACGCCAGCTCAAATCAAACTTACACCAATTTATAGAAAATAAGAGAGGCGATATATTTCAAATTCCGGAGTTTTTAAACTTCGTACATGTGTATTGATAACTTTGAGTGACTAAGCATGCTTAAATCAATGCAGTACTTATTAGAGAAAAAAATCATCGAACAATCTCATAGGATCTACAAACTAATAGAGTTCAGCCGTGTTGCTGGGTACAAGATAAATATAAAAAATCAACTGGGTTCTAGAAACTTAGGACAAAAAATTAGACTACATAAATTTTAAAAAGAAACTTATTTACAATAGGAACAAAGCCTCTAAGTTATCCAGGAATAAATAGTAAGTGGGTGAGTCTTTTATGGAGAAAGTTATTAAAAAAAAAAATGGTGAAACATACTATGTCCTTGGATGAGAAGACTTAATATTCCTAAAAGTGTCACTTTTCCCAAAATTAACTCTCAGATGCAATATTGTTCTCATCAAAAGCTCAATAGAGTTTTTCAAGTAACATAAGTTGTCTTTAAAATTTAAATATAAAATTAAAAAGCTTCAAATAACCACGCAAAAAAATTGGAGAACGAGATGGGGGCTTACCTAAGCAAATATTAATATATTTGTTACAAGGCTATAGTTATTAATACAATGCAGTATTTAAACAGAGAGTAAAAGAAGAGAAGATCAATGGAAGAGAGTAGAAAGTTCAGAAAGAGACATCCTCACATTTAGACTCAATAGATGACAGAGGCGTGAAAAATTAGCAGAGAAAAGATGGACGCTCATCAATGGTGCTGGACAATTGGTTATTTATGTGGGGAAAAATTAAATTACATCACTAATTCATACCATCATCAAATTAAAAAAATTAGAAAAAATTAGAAATTAAAGTAGAAATTAAAGATAATTAGAGATCTGAATTTAAGAAATAGATTTTTATAAGTCTAAAAGAAAACACAGAATACATTTATAACCTTAGGGTAGACGAATTTCCTTAACAAGACACAGAAAGCAAAGACCATAAGAAAAATTTAATATATATTTTTTGGGCGCCTGGGTGGCTCAGTTGGTTAAGCGACTGCCTTCGGCTCAGTCACGATCCCGGAGTCCTGGGATCGAGTCCCACATCGGGCTCCCGGCTCAGCAGGTAGCCTTCTTCTCCCTCTGACCCTCTCCCCTCTCATGCTGTTTCTCTCTCTCAAATAAATAAATAAAATCTTTAAAAACAAAAACCAAAAAACAAATATATTTGCTTAAGTGAAAAAAAATCTGCACACCAAAAGAAACCATAAACAAAGTTAAAAAGACATGAATTCCTGAATTCCATAGCAATCTATCCCCTGAAACAAGTTGTTTGGACAAGAGAATACGGTTTGGTGTTAGATTGACCCAAGTTCGATTATTGGATTGACCATTTACTAACTTTGTGACTTAAGTCAAGTTATTTAAACTCTTTGAACTGTTTCTGTATATGTTAAAAATGTCAGCACACAGGACTGCTAAAATGATTAAATAAGATAAGTAAGGTATGTAAAACACCATGCCCAGAGCTTGACACATGGTAGGTACTTTTCCCAGACAATTTTGTAGTACCAGCCAAAGAACAATTTAGTGATGCAGTCCTACGTGGGAAGATGCTGGTGACCTTCATAACTTCATTGTGCGTCAAAAACTGGAGTTGAGCTATTTTACAGATACCAGTCCTGTAATGACCCTATCCATATGGCAGCCCTTCAGAAATGTTTGGATAACTCTTATTTCCCTCTTAATCCTTTTTTTTTGGAGGGGCAGCTATTTATCTTCAATGAAAATGTGCTTAACATCACTAGTCACCAGGGAAAGGCCAATCAAAACCACAGTGAGATATCACCTCACACCTGTTAGAATAGCCATTGTTAGAGACAAGAAATAACAAGTGTTGGCAAGAATATGGAGAAAAGGAACTCTTGTGCCTTGTAGGTGGGAGTGTAAATTAGTGCAGCCACTTTGGAAAACAATATGGAGATTTCTCAAAAAAATTAAAAATAGAACTACCATATGACCCAGCAATTCTACTTCTGGGTATTTAGCTGAAGGAAATGAAAACACTAACTTGAAAAGCTATATGGACACCCATGTTAATTTTTGCATTATTTACAGTAGCCAAGACATGGAAGCAACTTAAGAGTCCATTGATGGATTAATGGATAAAGAAAATGTGGTATATATATATATATATATATATATATATATATATATATAATGGATTGTTATTCAGACATTAAAAAAGAAGGAAATCTTGCAATTTGTGACAACATTGATGGACTTTGAGGTCATTATTCTAAATGAAATAAGTCAGAGAAAGACAAATACCATATGATCTCACTTATAAGGGGAATTCCCCCCCAATCCCCAACGCCAAACCCCACCAAAACCCTGAACTCATAGATATTGAGAACAGATTGGTGTTTGCCAGAGGCAGGGTTGGGGGTGGGAAGTGAAATGGGTAAAGGTGGTCAAAAAATACAAACCTCTAGTTTTAAGTAGGTCCTGGGGATGTAATATATAGCATGGTGGCTGTAGTTAATAGTACTATATTATGTATTTGAAAGATGCTAAGAGATTAGATCTTACAAGTTTTCATCACAAGGAAAAAATTTGTAACTACGTGAGGTGATGGGTGTTGACTAGACTTATCGTGGTAATCATTTCACAGTATATGCATATAGTGAATAATTATGTTATACAAATGAAACTAATATATTATATATCACTTACATTTCAATAAAAGAGAAACTCATTAAAGTTTTCCTTCCGTAATACTAAGATTGAAATTAAATTAAAATCGAAATTGAAATTCTAAGCAGAAATTAGAGTCGGAGGCTTAATACAGCATAACATCAAATCTTGACATTTAGCTTTTCTTGGCCTCATGTTTCTTATAGGGGAAACAGGAGTGACACTGATACCCCATGATGATATGGTATCAGAGCTTTGACCCAACGTAGGGATTTTCAGAATAATGACTTCATTATCTGTGTCCAAGAGGTATGTTCTTCCACCTAAGACTAGACAGGGAAAAACTGTGAGCCTTCTCTCTACCTTCTTGGATTTTCTTCTCAGTCTAGAGCATGTGCGGTTTAAGAGGAGGATTGGTCCGCTCAGGCCTCTGGCTACCACAGCCCATAGTTAAGTGGCTTTCTCACACCACTTCAGAGACAACGTAAGGAAGTCCATGTGCATCGTGCTGTCAGCAGGCCCTGCCTCAGAACCAGCATCCAGCAGATGAGGCTACCGTGGGAACACACAGCAGAGAGTAGACTAGCAGAACAGCCTGTTCTAGGAAGTTCTACCTGTGGGTGGGGGAATCAACTCCTCTCTATGAGAAAATGAAGCTATGTGATTGAACCTCCCAAAACGTTATTCTGGGAGATACAGAGAAGTTAGGTTTATCAGGTAGGGTATGTGTTCAAATTTCAAATCTTATCCAAGTCAAATTTCATCTTCACCTTTTATTGACCCAAGGGATCATTGTTAATCACCTTCCTTCTCCATAACATTATTTATTGTAACCTAAGGCTGAGGGCATTCATTTGGAATAGGAGATGTCACCAAAATAGTCCATCATGAGGGCTCTAGTCTTGTGTGAAATTTCCTAGCTTAGTGCCTGGAACAAATCTTAGGCTTAATAAACTGTGTGAAATCTAAATCACTGTAATGGTAAATATTCTGTTTGAAATCGTTATATTTTCAAGATATAATCGTGGAGAAAATGGTACAATAAATCTCCATATACCCCTTATCTAGATTAAACAGTTATCGAGTTTATCATATTTTCTTTTTGTATGCTTTTGCATTTTTTTATTGGTTCTTTTTAAAATTTATTTTTAAGTTTTTATTTTAATTCCAATTAGTTAACATACTGTGTTATATTAGTTTCAGGTGTAGTGATTCAACAGTGCCATGCGTTACCCTGTGCTCATCACAAGTGCACTCCTTTTTTTTTTAAAAGATTTTATTTATTTATTTGAGAGAGAGAGAGAGTGCATGAGCGGGGGGTTGCGGGGGAGAGAGGCAGAGGGAGAGGGAGAAGCAGGCCCTCTGCTGAGCAGGGAGCCTGACCTGGGCTGATCCTAGGACCCCGGGATCATGACCTGAGCCGAAGGCAGACACTTAACTGACTGAGCAACCCAGGCGCCCCAATAAGTGCACTCCTTAATCCCATCACCTATTTCACCCATCCCCCCACCCACCCACCATATTTTCTTTTTTAAATGCCCTTTAAAATTTATTTGTGCCCTGGGCGCCTGGGTGGCTCAGTTGGTTAAAATTTATTTGTGCCCTGAAATTTGTTCCAATTCAAACACGAGAACAGATTTGGAAAAAAGTATGACCTTGCTTTGCCAGTCACAGTAACACCTCTCTTCTTGCGACCCATCAGTGGGCTCTCCATAAGCCCACCACAAACACCTGGGACCACATGCTGGGAAGGGCAAGGGAGGACTCTCACACTTCTCTGGGTACAGACAGAAAGAAGCTGAGAAGGAGGGGCCTGTGGTCGCTTGTTCTGGTAATGTGTTAAACAGAGGTCACATTTTAAAAATTATTTTGGCATGTCAGAGAAATCCACCCCCATCAGAGCCAAGGCTTTTCTGCATGGTGAAATTTTACATATGACCCTCCACCTTCATTAAAAGCAATGAATGAATACAAAGCCCACACTGAGGAGGAAACATTTCAAAGAATAATCATCCAGGGGTAATGATGGAATGTCTTCATGGGGGCCTATATTCCACACCATTCATTCGAGGGGCCCCAAGGAGAACCCACGTGTAGAGATTCAACTTCTACCTCCAGCCTGATGACCCTTAAATCTAGAGCTCCAGCCCAGACTTCTCTCCCCAGCTTGAGTCTGGTAATCCTAACTGATTTCTAGAACCTTCCCCTGGATGCCCTGTGGGCACATCAAACTCAGGGGTCCAAAACTGGACTAATTACTTCTACTTCCTCTCCAGAATCTTTTTGAAAACCCCAGTATTCTCAGATTTAACTTTCACAAACTACTCCAAAATGACCCTGAAATTCCCTGTTTTTTTTTAATCGGGGCAAAATTCACATAACCATGAACTATTTTAAAGTATACTATTTAATGGCACTTAGTACATTCACAGTATTATGTGACCATCACTTCTACCTAGTTCCAAGACATTTCCATAACCCGCAAAATGAAATACACACATGAAGCAGTCACTCTCCGTCTCCCCTTTCCCCAGGCCCTGGAAAACACTAGTCTCCGTTTCATCTCTATTCCATACGTTGAATGTAAATGGAATCCTGCAATCTGTGTCAGCAGAACATTTTCAGGGTTTACTCATGTTGTAGCATCAGTGCCTTTTTGTGGCCGAATAATGGTCCACTATATGGATCGGCCACATTTTGTTTGTCCATTCATTAGTTGACGGACATTTGGGTTGTTTCCACTTTTTGGCTATTGTGTGTAGTGCTGCCATGAATATTCATGTACCAGTATTTGTTTGAATTCTTGTTTTCTTTTTTTTTTTAAAGATTTTATTTATTTATTTGACACAGAGAGAGTGAGAGAGAGAGAGAGAGCACAAGCAGGGGGAGTGGCAGGCAGGCAGAGGGAGAGGCAGGCTCTGTGCTGAGCAAGGAGCCCGACGCGGGACTCGATCCCAGGACCCTGGGATCATGACCCGAGCCGAAGGCAGACGCTTAACGACTGAGCCACCCAGGCGCCCTGAATTCTTGTTTTCTATTTCCTGACATATACCTAGCACCAGGATTGCTGGGCCAGAGGGTAGTTCTATATGACTTACTGAGCAACTGCAAAATGGTTTCCTGCAGGGGGTCACGCCATTTGACATTTACACCTTATCCTTTGCATTCCCATAGCAACGTAGAGTTCTGATCTCTCTATATCCTTGCCAACACTTCCCCCACCACCTTTTAAAAAATGGTAGCCATCCTAGTGGGTGTGAAGTAGTATCTCATTGTGGTTTTGATTTGAGTTTCCCTCATGACTAATGATGCAGAACATCTTTTCAGGTGCTTGTTTGCCATTTGTATATCCTCTTTGGAGACATGTTTATTCCCCTCCTCTGTTCACTTTTTATAACGTCCCTGACTTTTTATTGAAACTGGGGTTTGAATCTCAGGCTGAGAGCCTGGTGTGTGGGGCAGTCAATTGGCTGGGTGCCCAGCAACTGTCTCTTCAGGACTTGTTTTCTTATACTTTTTTCCCAGTGGGGAGATATACAGAAAACTGATCAGGCCTCTCGTGAATCTTTTGTCTTGGTTAAGGGCACTATAATCCACACAGTCATCCAAGTTAAAACTTTGCTGTGATCCTCCCCTCCTCCCCCTCCTTGGCTGCCCTTGATGCTCAGTTACCGTGGCTTTTCCATTATCAGCAAGAGCCAAACGTGCAGCTCAACTTTAGAAACAATACTAAAGTTTATGGCGATGTGTTCTTGGAAACTGACCTTAATTCTGGCTTCATTTTACATCAATACTCATATTTCCCCTTTATTTCTAATTCTTCATTTAAAAATTTTGTCACGTGGCACAAAATTTTGCGAGCTGCCTCAAACTGGCTTTCTTAAATCCAAGGTGAAAGTAAAAGTTAAAAAAAGTCTTACACCATCTAACTCCTATATTATTCTGTAAAAACAAAGCAACTTTTATCATTTGCTAAATACTCATAAAAAAGGTGCTTATTTTAGAAATGTAGAAATTGCTCACAACAAGCAAACAGAGTAAAATAAAAATCGTATATAAACTTACCACTCAGTCCTGTTAATATTTTGTCAAGTATCTTTTCAGTTTTATCTATCTATCTATCTATCTATCTACACTATTTGTTTTTAAAAAAATGGGACTATATTGTAAATCTTTTCTATAACCTATAATTTTCATCTAACAATGTATCATGACCATTTTCTTTCATGATTACCTAGACTTCCATGGATGTAAGTTTTTAAATATTACATGCATTATCACTGGGATAACCTGTTAAAATAGAGTCCAAGTCCTACTCCCAGAGACTCTGATTCCATAATCTGGACCTGTGCCCAGAAATCTGTATTTGTAACAAGCCCCTGGCTAATTCTGATGTAGGCTCTTCTTTGACAGTTTGAGAATCACGTTTCTACACCAATAATTGTAACTCTTGCCCAATTTTCCATTGTGGGGTTACACCGTTATTTATTCAACCCATTATTTATTTTGGAACAGTTAAATTATTTGCATTTCCCCCCCCTGTTTTATTAACATACCTGCTATAAATATCCTTATCCCTACAATTTTGCCTTCATGCATGACTGAATGTTTCTTGATTATACTCAAACTGGGTGGTTTGTAAAAGTGATGGTGCTTGATGAATGCTCCTTTAATTGCTGAATGGAAGACTGAAAGCATCGAGGCTAGAGAGAGCCTCTCAAGATGCCGTATTGGGGCCTGAGAGAGACAGCTGAGAGAAGGGAGGGTCTCCTACTCAGGCAGCTGAGTGTGTGAGGGAGTGAGATTCAACTTTCATCCACTGGAGGCTAGGAGCCAAACAGGGTCATACACCTGGGCCCAGCCAACAAGGTGTTCTACTTCTCTAGAAACCAGAAGAGGGACGAAAGCCATCCTTTTTATTGAATGCTTCAGGTGACCCATCAGTCTCGGATCAAAGGAGAAGGGGTAATGCAAGGAGAGAGAGGAGGACAGGGTGCCTGCCCCAGCTCAGCTTGTGGAAGAGAGAGCTCAAGAGCACCAAATGAAAGCATTCTTTTCCCTAAATCTCTTGGAGAGACACTGAGGCACAAGCAAAATTGCTGTGCTGCTGGGATGTCAAAACCTAAGACTAGAACCAAGGAAAGAGGCAAGAGGTTTTGGTACCACCGAGGTATGTGACTTCAAAGAAAAGCCAGCATCCTTTGGTCTCAGTGGCCTGCGTTCATTCCCGGGGTGTTAGAGGCGGTAATGCTTATGGATGGTGCTGCAGTTTTGCAGACTCTGTCAGGCTGCACAGGGAAGAGGAAGACAACCCCAGGGAAGAGGACGGTCAGAGCTCCGTGGATTAGCAAAGGACTTGTTTGTGAGCATTTGTGACACACTTCCTTTTAGGGGCTTCCAGGGAACTATGGGGCAGGAGGGGAAGGGTGAGGACATGAGCCAGGTACTCGGAAGCTGAAAGTTCGACGTCAGAAGCCAGCAAAATGGGGTTACTCATGGGCCAGAGCTACACAGGCAGGGCCCAGCTACGAGGCCGGGGAGTAGAGGCTGTGCTTGGAAAGGATTGCTCATCTCTGTGTGGTGTGTGTGACCACAGAAGTGGGCAGGGGAGAGGGCACCTGCCGAATCACTTATCAGAAGCCCCCCATAAGGTGATCAAAATACGGAGGTTATTTCTAAGAAAACGCAGCTTCTTATCTCATTTTGAGGTGAGGGCAGCTAATTTTCCCCTCCACCCCCATTCCCACTGCTCCCCACACTGGGCACACTGAGGGTGGATTCTTACCCCTGCTGTTGAATCAGTTCTAGTGAAGCCCACTCCCTAGAGCTTCTGCTTCAGGTCAGAGTGTGAATGTGGGGGAGGGGAGGGGAATCTGGGGCTGAGGGCACTGCTGAGGAGGTGGGTGTCCCTGTAGCATTAAGAAATGTAAAGGGAGCTTATGAGCGTATGGAGTGACTTGGGGGTGGAAGGAGGGGGACAGGTGCAGTGAGGAAAGCAAACAGCCTCTAAGCATCTGGGTTGGTCCCAGAAAAAGCCCAAGAGAGTCCAGAACCGGATGTGGTGGCTTCCTGTTTGACGTCTCACACAGCCCTGCAAAGAGCAGCTGTGTTTGCCAGGCAGGTTAAGATAAGATTGCCACAAGTGTCTGCCATTAATTAATTTATAAATGAACTGGGGGAGAACCGCCATCTTTAAAACCCTGCAAGATTGAGCAATATTTTTGTATTAAAGGAAGAGAAACCTGACTTAGAGCAATGCAGACAGTGAAGGCTTATGTCTCCCTATGCCAAACGTTCTGGAGGTGCCGAACGGTCCAGGGCTGCTGCAGTGACTGCCCAGTGCTTCTCGTTAAGTGTCTTTGACTTCTTATCTGTACATGTTGAGCTTTCAACCTTATGCTTATTGCTTCCTTGTTACAAAACAGCTGTAGCTACTCCGGGCATCACATCTGTTTTCCTTCAGGAAAAAGGAAAATGAAGAGGGGAAAGCCAAACAAACGAACAAACAAAAACTATCCCAGACATTTGTTTACCTCTTGTTGGTCAGAACTTCCTCAAAATTTATGCCTTTCTGGGATGCTTGGGTGGCTCAGCCAGTTAAGCGTCTGCCTTCGGCTCAGGTTGTGATCCCAGGGTCCTGGGATCGAGCCCCACGTCGGACTCCCTGCTCCGAGGAAAGCCTGCTTCTCCCTCTGCCTGCCACTCCCCCCTGCTTGTGCTCTCTCTCTCTCTGTCAAATAAATAAATAAAATATTAAAAAAAATTTTTGCCTTTCTGCAAGAAAACTTAACAAAACACATTTCCATCCTCTCCCCAAGTTTTGGGTTTTGTTAGCAAAACAAGAAGGTGGAGAATAGATTTCATAAAGGTAACTTGTAGATCTGCTACACCATCCATCAATGTTGTGTATTTCTTGAATTTATTCAGTCTTCCTTTATGTTCCTCATAAACTTTTTATTATGTTCACGTGCACATGTTTAACATGTTAGATTTACTCCTAGGAACCCTATACTTTTATTGCTGTTATCACTTAAAAAATACATATTCTGATTGGTTGTATAGGAATTGATTTTTTGTGTATTGATCTTGTTGAGTCTAATTAGTTATAATACTTTTTTAAAGATTTTGTTTATTTATTTGAGAGAGAGAGAATGAGAAAGGGAGAGGGAGAATGTGAGGGGGGAGGGCCAGAGGGAGAAGCAGACTCCCCGCTGAGCTGGGAGCCCGATGCGGGACTCGATCCCAGGACTCCAGGATCATGACCTGAGCCAAAGGCAGTTGCCCAACCAACTGAGCCACCCAGGCACCCAGTTATAATACTTTGTAGATTCTCTTGGGTCATCTGTATTGACAGAGACAGTCACATCATCTGTGAAAATCGACTATTTCATCTCCTTTTCCAATCCTTATAACATTTACTCCCTTTTCCTAACTTATTGCTAGGTTAGGACTGGTAACATAAATACAATGTTGATTGTATGGAAAGGTAAGATTACAGCATTAAGATATTTGCTGTTTTTTGTTAGTTGTTAGTGCTTGCAGGAGGGGTGGTTTATTTTAGGATAGTGGCAGTGGAGAGGAACACAAGTGACTAGATTATGTTTAGGAAATAGCATCAAAAGCACCTGGTGATTGACTGCACTTGTAAGCTGAGGCAGCAGAAGGAGCCAATTTCAAAAAGAAATATTTTATTTTGACATCATTTCAAGATTTCAGAAAAGTTGCAAGAATGATACAAAGAATTACTAAATAGCCTTCACCAAGGTTCTACATGTCAACATGTTACTACATTTGCTTTTCTCTGCCTCTCTCATTGAAGTGGAACTTGCAGATATATTGTCTTTTTACACCTAAATCCTTCGGTGTGTTTTCCCAAAGGAAGAAATTCTCTTTTAAGGACACGGTACCATTATTAAAATCAGAAGTTAATATGGCTATGATGCTGTTACATAATCTACAGAACTTATATTTCTCCAATTGTTCCAATACTGTTCTTTATAACAAACCAAGATCATGTGTAACATTTTCTCCTGTCACTCTTTAATTTCCTTTACTTACTTATTTAAGTAGGCTCCACACCTAACATGGAGCCCAATGCCGGGCTTGAACTCATGATCGTAAGATCAAGACCTGAGCTGAGACCAAGAGTCAGATGCTTAACCAACCGAACCACCCAGGCACCCCTGGTTTCCTTTAATCCAGAACAACTTCTGAGTCTTTATATTTCATAACCTTGACATTTTTAAGAGTACAGGTCAGTTATTTTGTAAAATGGCCCCCAATTTGGGTTTGATGATTTCTCACGATTGGATCCATGTGATGGACTTTGGGCAGGGAGATCATAGAAGCGATGTTGAGCTGTATTCCTGTGTCACATCAGGAGGCACTTGTTGTCAATCAGTCCCATTACTGGTAATGTCACATTGGATCTTTAGGTTAAAGTCATACCTGCCAAAGTAAAATAGTAACTTTTCTATTTTAATTAATAAGTAATACTACTGTAATTAATAAGTATCTCTGGGGAGACCCTTTGAAAGTGCATAATATTCTGTTCCTCCTCAAATGTTCACCTACTAGTAGCAACAGTTCTTGCCTACAAGCATTATTTTGAGGATGGACCTAACAGGAATTACCAGTGAATTGGAAGTAAAACGTGGGGAAGAGAGGAATCAAGAGTGATTCCCCAGGGTTTGGGTCTGAGTAACTAAGAGATGGTGTTGCCAAAGGAGGAGAGTGGAGGGAGGAACAGGCAAAGGAGGGAGAAGATGAATCAAAAGTTCTGTTTTGCACACAGTTGCTTGTGTTATGTCTTTTGGACATATATGGAGAGTTTGGGCGGGCCAGTTGGAGCATTGAGGAAAGGTCATCCTTGGTCGAGATGGCCATCTCCAGCTATTTGGGGCTGAAATGAGATAAGACACGTGGACACACTTGGGGCTCTCTAAAGGGCTGTGTGTGCCCAAGGGGTAAACGACTAGATGCTTCCTCTTGGTTGCTGTATCAAATATGCTTGTTACGATTTTAGTAACTAAAACTCTCTTCTCATATTCTAATTGATCTTCTATTCAATAAATTGCATAATCCAAGTTTTAAGAATGTACATTTCTCTTGAAACTCAGTTAAACTATTATTTTAAAATTAAATTTTGTCTTCTACTAATCATTTTATTTTCCCTGTATTGCTCCCTCCTGTGGGAGAAAAAAAAAAATTGCTCTGGACAGCCTTTCTGGGACAGTAAGAGAACCCAATCTGGACACCAGAGGGCGCCATGCAGACAGTCAGTGCCTGCAGGAAACCAAAAAGTAGCAATTGAGAGTTCCCAGATTCCTTGCCTTTTCTCTATCCCTTAATTCCTAAATCAGGGATCCTGGTATCTGATCCCCACAGTACTTCTATCCTCAATAAACTGTACATGAACTGGAAGGGCACCTGGTTGTGGGGAAGGGGGCAGGCTGCCCTGCCTCTTGACAGCAAAGGATGATTGATACAAGGGGTCCCGCTCAGAGCTGATGAAATGTGTATGAAATTTTCCTCCCCCAGACTGCTAGCCCTCTGAGTCACCGAGTCACCGGGAGAGTGTTCTATAGAAGGGGAGAGGGAGATGAAAAAGCCACATCATCACCTCTTCCCTGTAGTGCTTTCCCAAGCTCTTTTAAAATTTTCAGCTTCTCTCCTTAGTCATTTTTCCTCTCTAATGTTTTGTTTCAGAATTAGCTTGAAGACTTCTGTTTTTTTTTTTTCTCTTTAACTACCATTTTGCTTATCCTATAGTTTATTGCGCTCTGGAGAATTTATGCCCTATAAATAAATAAAGGTATTATTATTATGTAGCTCCATTCAGAGCATTAGTTGAAGGGGAAGTTTCATTTTTCTTTATTTGCTTAGAAATGTATTGCAGTCACCATAGCTTTCCTCCAGCCTTGGATTAATGGCATAATTATTCACACTGGGCAACTGAGATGGAATGAGTTTGATCTTGGCATGAATTAATATACTAAAATATGCCTCCTGTTCTCTCTCATTGCCTAATTAATTCTGAATTATGAAATTCCCTTTGAGCTTCCCAAAAAGCATGGTCACTGGATTTTGGTGCAATTATTCTTCCTTGCAATAAAGATCAAGCGATTTGATAATTATGGGCTGTTTGAAAAGAGAATGTTCATTTATCTTGGGAGGGAGAGCGCCAACATAAGAGAGCTTTCTAGAGGTTTTATAGTGAAGAACCTGCACATGATGCATGTATAAGAGTCCCAAAGGAGACTGAACTTGGCGTGAACCAGCTTTACCATGAGGGAAGATAGAAGGCTTAGGAGCATTACCCCAGGTCTTTTTGCCAATCTTGTACCTCAATGTCTGAAATTTCTACTCTGAAGGCCATGCCTTTTGATTAGGACACCAATTTCAGAGGTTCCCAGTTAAATGTGAATGCGTTGCCCTTGGAGAAAACATGATCATCCATCTGTGCAGTGGGAGAGAACTTGCCATTCTATAACCAACCTGCCCGAACTCTTGCTAGCTGCCCCTTTAAGGGAGGAAGAGTCACTACTGTGAATTATTGGAACTCAGTACATTAACTGGAACTTAATAGGTAATGGATGGAATGTTGTGACATAAGAGACACAGAGTCCCTTCAACGCTTGCTCTCTCTTCCATTCTATGGGGATGTGTAAGTGGATTCAAGACCACTCTCTTCAGTTGACTTTTTTCCTAAAGTTTTCTAGAGAGGTTAAGATTCTAAGAACTGGATCCAAGACTTGAAGGAGAAGCCTGAGCTGTAGTCTTAGTCAACCATTATTAGGACTTTGAACTGGAGCATTAAGCACTCAAACAACCATTCGTAACATTTAATTATTTGTTATTCCTTGTCTGTGGCTCCCTTAGGATCCTCAGAGAATTGGGGGGAAGAGAACAATTGGCATTGTAGGATTTTAATATTTTTCTTTGGATTCCTGGTGATGGTACAATTAAACAATATCAATATAAAAACTCCCATCTCATTGACCAAATCATATCCTTATGTAATTTTGTGAAGTGGACACATATTTTCCCTCCAAAGGGTGCACAGATGACTCACATGACAGAAAATTAGTGAACTGTCTGGTCAACATTGCTGTAGAGATGTCCAGTAAGCATCTCAGATTTATTATGTCTCAAACAAAAGTCCTGAGTCCTCCACCCACCCCAACCTGGTTGTGTTGTCTTTTCAGTAAACACCATCACTGTTCTCCCAGGTGATCAGGTCTTAACCTTCAAGTTTTCTTTGATTCCTTTTTTCCCCCTTCATAGGCTATGCAAGAGCAGATTCTGCTGGTTCTACCTTCAATATATATCCCAGCATGTAACTGCCAGCAGCACTATTATCCCAACAGTCTCCCAACTGGTTTCCCTGCTTCTTCTTGCCTCCCTACAATAAATTCCTCACACAGCAGATAGAGGGATCTCTGAAGAATACAAATTATATCTCGTTGGTCCTCTACCCCAAACCCTCCAGGGCCCTAGTTTCTACACAGCCACCAGCTTTCAATAGTTGGCTCAGATTGACAGGAAGATCAGTCTCCAATACTCAGACACATGTGTAAATCAAACTACATTTACTTATCTAAAAAAATTAGAGGAAGGAAGTCCCTACACTCAGGCCACATGGCAAAGGTGTCAGCAATATTTTCCTGGACAGGTGGCAAGTGCAAGCTTTTAGACCCCAAAATGCCTCATCAACCGGCCAACATTTGCAGAAAGCAATGTCTGAGTGAATGGTGGTCATATCAGAGCTTTTGGAAGCTCCTCACATTCCAGATCTACCCTATAAGGCTGCAAGAGTATCTGCTGGTCTAGACCATGGGCGAGCCCAACCTCATCTGAGCCAGGTACATTCAAAGTCATTTAATATACAAGATCACCACAGAGAGCAGTAAATACCATACATTCAGGCATGAATACAGCGCTCATGTAGAACCGCCAACCTTCCCCCCACTAACACAGCTGATCCAAGTGACTCCTGAACTTGACGGTGTGTAACTAGGGTCTGTTACCTGGGAGTCCCTGGGAGTTATGCTAATTGGCCTTCAATGTGGCTCTAAGTCCTCTCCTGCAGTCCCCCGTCATCCTCCAAATAAAACCCAAAGTCCTGAAAGTGGCCTCAAGACGCAAGGCCACACATTTAAGCCCGGTCGTGTTGCCTCCAATATACTAAAGCAGTGGTTTCTGAAATGGGGGTGTGTGTATCCCAGGGGAGGATAAGATGAAACTCTGGGGTCTGGCAGGAACATTAAAATGCCTATTTCTGCTCTTTTATAAACTTACGTGACTTTAATTTCCGTTTTGTGTAGATTTTGTAATGTATTCAATTATACAGTGTACCACTGGTTCACACATATTTTATTACTAAATAAATATTCACAGATATGGCATGTGTGCTCCAAAATGTTTGGAGGCCACTTAACTAGATTGCTGTCCATTTCTGACAGGTCCTGAGCAGGATGGGGGTACGGGGTGTCCATGGCGGTGAGGAACACGGAAGGAAGTGGAAGGGTGTTAACTGTTGACAGCTGTTGACCCCTGGGTCAGTGTTCTCAGCTGTGTGCCTGGCGAGACAGCCCCATTCACCATCCCCACAGCAAATGGCAGACTGAATTAGTTTCTGAACAGCACTGGACATATCACCGATGGAGGCGAAAACCTCTAAGGAAGTGCCTCTCCTCCAAAATCAGGAGAGGGCCAGGCTGGGAAGGACTTCCGAGTTCCTCCCGCCTACCCTCGATCTTTCACTCATGCTTACACATGCAGACTACACGCACACACAGATACACACTGCCACACTTCCAGAATGTGAGAGATTAAGGAAATGATCTAGCCTAGTTTTTTCATTCTGTAGGTTAGAGCAGGGAAGCACAGCTCGTTTGTGACAGGACTGGGACTAGGTCTTCCTGATATGACTTCCAGCCCCAGGGCTTCCCAGACTTCCAGGGAAGCCTCACTTAGGCCCATTTTCTTACAGGGCAGCTTTTACCCTGAAGGCTGGTCCCATTCTCACAATACTGGGTCTTTGGAATATTGGAACACCGGAGACTCTCAATAAGCAGGGTGCCTGTAGGTGCATTGTCCACTTTCCCTTCATTTCAATATGATGTGATCCTCAAACGTGTGAAATAGGTCTCAGAAACGCCAAATGGCTCCGTGGCCTTTACTTCCATACCTTCTCATCGGTTCTCCCTACCCGGCCCTCCAGGCGGCAGCTCTTTGCTGCCTTCCAGGGCAGGAGCCCGAGCAAGTACTGGAAGCTTAATTGATCTGGATGTTTGGAATCAAACTTCATTAGCTCAAATTACTTCAGTTTGCCTAATTTGTTTCTCTATGTGAGCTCTGATAAACTTGGTTTAATATCTTCTGAACTGTGGTGTTTATCATCATCAATGCCTACTCAAATTACTCCTGCAGAGTAATGGACCAGGAGAAAAATGGTTTAAAAGGTGTAGCTATTTAGCATTTTTATACAAGTGCACAGAATGTGGAGTGCAAGTCACTAGATTAGCACATTTATTTCTGTAGGACAACTCTACTTTTTAAAAATGGAACTCAGCCAGAAAAATCCCTTCAATTATTAATATTCAAGCATAACTTGTTTAAGTGTTTTAAGTCCCATAAACTTCGAGATTTTTTTTTTCTATTTATAAACAGGGATAAATCCACTGTTTTTGTTTTTCTTCTAATCTGTTAGAGACTTTTGACTAACCTGTGTGTGTTTATGTGTTTGCAAATACACATATTTGCATCTGGGGACAAAATATCCACCTGAAAAGAGGTGGGTCTCCCTAGGAATGGCTATTGATCCATACCCAGTGCTGAGAAACTTTTAGCATTATTGAAAGTCCTGTTGAGTCTCTGGAAGGAACAGATAGTAATGGTTGCTTCCAAGAAAGGGCACTGGGAGGGAAACTTCTTTCTAGAATACCCATTTTTATTTATTTATTTATTTATTTATTTATTTATTTATTTATTTATATATTTTAAAGATTTTATTTATTTATTTGAGAGAGAGAATGAAAGAGAGCACATGAGAGCAGGGAGGGTCAGAGGGAGAAGCAGACTCCCTGCCGAGCAGGGAGCCCGATGCGAGACTCGATCCAGGGACTCCAGGATCATGACCTGAGCCAAAGGCAGTTGCTTAAGCAACTGAGCCACCCAGGTGCCCCCCATTTTTATTTATTTATTTAAAAGATTTTATTTATTTATTTGACAGAGAGAGACACAGTGAGAGAGGGAACACAAGCAGGGGGAGTGGGAGAGGGAGAAGCAGGCTTCCCGCCAAGCAGGGAGCCCGATTTGGGGCTCAATCCCAGGACCCTGGGATCATGACCTGAGCCGAAGGCAGACGCTTATTGACTGAGCCACCCAGGCGCCCCTAGAATACCCATTTATACGTAGGTAACTGCACATATAATCTTCTCCAAAAATTAAAAACAAAAACTCTTGTCAGTAACAATAATCCCAAATAATCAGTTTCCCCCAGTACGAAGGCCTGTTAGGTGTGCTACATAGAGAGCTTCTATTTTATGTAACCAAAACCAAGAGTCGGACGCTTCACCGACTGCGCCACCCTGGCGCCCTTAGTACTGCGGGGACTTCTAAGCAGAGCATCAGATGTTGTCTGCATCCTGCACACATCGGTGCTGGCATGTTTCCCTGCACTCACTGAGATGGCTGTTGGCTTAGTAGAGTCCTGGCAGCCCTCGTTCCTAAGAAGCAGGATGTGTGGTGAGGGCTACCCCGGCCCATATCTTTTATAAACATTCCCTGTCTTCAAGTTAGATAGTTTCTTCTTTATTTGACAATCAGCGGTTAGTTCTCATCCACATTTACTGTCTGTAGGTTTTAGAAAGTGGTGACAGAGACATAGGTAACCAACGTTTAGAGCTTGTTTGGTGAATCTTCATCCTTGTTCCATTTTGTGGACAACCGCGCACGGATACAGAATGGAACATTCCTTATTCCTTTGGCCCAGACAACTTTGTTGAGCCTGGTGTCAATGCGCCCATCGGGAGTTCTCGTCTCCCTCATGGCAGATTTCCAGATCTCTCAGAGTGCCCGAGGGGCACACCTCTTGAAACCCACTCCATGGATGTGCTTGTGAATGTTGATGGCGTGTTCTGTGGTCACTACCTCGTTGATGGCAGAACGGCCCTTCTTCTTGCCACTCTTCTTTGCGGGAGCCTAGCTGCTGGGCCCTGGTTGGAAAGTGCACCTAAACAATTTTTAAGCGTATGACTCAGTGGCACGGTTTTCCACAGGCTGCACCATGGTGCATTCCCATCAGCAATGCATGAAGGCCAATGTTTTAACTTTTATACAGACAGTAAATCCCTGTTGCTCTCCCCGCAAGGTAGGCAAACACTGATAAGCCTGCCTGGAGGAGGCAACTTCAAATGACAGTCTCTAGTCTGTGGGTGCTTGCTTGCCTGTCAGGTGGCTGCTCAGAGGAGCCCAGAGCCCCATTCTAATCTGGCTTCTGTTTAGCCCTCGAGACCGGTCTGCTGGTCGTGCCTATTTATGCCTGACCCCCGGTCACTGATACTGTTTGAGTTCTAGTCCAGACATCTCGTAAGCCTGCCTGAAGGCAAATGAATTGATAAACATAGACACTCGGAGAGGAGACCTACTGCTAGCTCTGCACACAAATCTCTACTTGGGTTCAGCTGGGAAAACCTTCTAAGAACATTTTTCATGCAGATCGGCCTGACGGCTCTAACTGAATAGGCAGAACAATTCAGTGAGAAACAACTAGTTAAGAGATGGTCACTAGCGGTGTTAGGGGCGGGCACTGAGATGGGGTGAAATGAGCAAGATTTATTAGGGACGCAGCCGAGGGGAAGGTGGCAGGGGGCCAGGGGAGGCTGTGAGAGGCAGCGGGAGGTGCAGGTCTCACTCCAGGGAGGGAGGGGAAAGGAAAATGGGGTAGAAGCATCCTAGACCCCTGTGCAGCTGAAGGAAGTCTGGCGGGGCTGTTGGGAGTCATTGGTCAAAGTCAGAGGGGCCCGCATCTCCCTGGAATGGACCTGCCTCAGTGTCCCTGCTCTGCCCTGTCTTTGGCCGAGGGCAGCCCAGGGCAGGCGTGGCCTCAGCACAGTAGGTGGAGGGCCACTGAGCAGCCGCTGGGCTGTGGTCGGAGCTCTGAGAGGCACGGTGGTGGCCAGAGGATCGAACGGGTTTCTGGGAGCGCACGTGTAGAATGGTTCCTTGGAGATTTGTGAGAAACACATTTGGCGAGGAGGGTCTTTTGCCATTTCCTGTCAGAGGTCCTCCCTCCTGGACATTCGTGCTGGAGAACACGGACTTACCACAGCCGGCTTGGCAACTGCCCATCTTCTAAGATGCCTGGGGCCTGGGGGCAGCTGGGTGTGAACCTTCTTGATCAGGATGGGAGGTTGCAACTACACCAGCCTCCGCAGACGCTCCCTCGCACCGTTTCTACCACGTGCCTATTCCGTTGAGGGTGCTGTGGCGACCCTGAGATCACTCCATTCTGATCGTGTCATTTACCCAAGGGCTCAAGGGGCAGGGGCAGAACTGGAAAGCAGAGCTCTTGACTCCCAGTCCAGGCATCATTCAGTATCTCTGGATGATATTTCATTTCCTCCTTCCTTTCTCACTGTTTGGGGTGGTTTGCTCCCCTGAAGACTTCAACCTGCCTTGTGACTTCACCCCAGGACCCACAGGTGTCTAGGAAGAGTGCTTGCCCGATGTGGTTGGAAGACTCTGTCTACGCCATGTCATCTCTTCTCGGTCCCTGGTTGCTCCTGGTTAGACTCCTCACCTGTTTCTCCTTGGCCCCACTGTCCTTTCTCAGTTCCAAACATGAACCTTGGCTGCATCGCTGCTGTTGCATTGGGCTGTCCTACCTTGCCCCAGAGCCCCACTGGGCAGATCAACCGGGAGCCGTCTCCACGTTGGCGCTGCCTGGGCCCTGTCCATCCTTGTGCTAAGGGACCCAGCCGGGAAGGTTGGGGCCTGCAGCTTGGCCACGCATCGAGGAGAAAGCATCATGGATGTGCACGGAACAGGCTTTGGGGGTCACGGGTCCTCAGATGCCTTCCAACCCTCAGAAGCCATCTACCTCTAGAACTCTATTCATAGCTGGAATATACACTTCCATGCGGCACTGAATGAAGTTAGAGAAAATGCATTGACTGTGGACAGGGTTGGGAGTAGCTTGATTAATTAAGGCCTAGCTCCTGCACCGCGGCATGCTTCACTGCCCCTGCTGTTGCTGGGTGTTAGCAGTCAGCGGGGGCGAGCTTTAAATAGTACCCGTCCCCCTGCAGGGACACGTGCTAGACTGTGAGCCGCGGACCCGGGGAGACCGTGTTTGCACAGGACAAGCCTTGTGTCCTCCCAAGGAGATGTCTTGTGCTCCCAAAGCTGTCTCTCTTTGGTGGGAAGGGAGGTGATATGGGCATGGCTTTTCTGGCAAAAATTTTTTACGTAGAAGATAAGAGGACACCCAACTCTCTTTCAACCTTACTCTTGTTAAAAAAAAAAAATCAGATCACTGAAATTTTTTTGGTCAAGCAGGTTTAAGGTTTAAGGTCAAGGTTTAAGACAGGAAAGTGTATACAGGAGTGGCAGGACTGGACGTGTGCTGAGCTGAACACAAGAGAAAAGGCCTTTCGGCACTCAGTCCTTCACTTCGTGGCAATTCCATCTTGAGTGGTTGGCAGGACAAACGCTGTTACCCCATTTGATAAGAAAAGCATCATTCTTTCAGCAAACAAGTTTTGGGTACTCACTAATGTTTTCTTCTTACTCTTTACTGAGTGCTCACTATATGCCAAGCACGGGCTACTTGCTGTCTAATCTACGTGCTGTCCGAAGCCCCCTTGTGACACAGCTGCTGTCATCACCCCTATGTGGCAGATGCAGAAATGGAAGCCCAGAGAGGCGGTGTGACTTACCCAGGACACTAGCGAATGGGCCTAAGGTCTGGGTTGTGCAGTCCACCTCCAGAACCCAGGCCCTGGGCTGTTCAGCTGCACTGATGAGCAGTCTGTTCAATACGTCAAGAAACCATCACTCGGTCACAGCTGAGAAAGGCCATGAGGGAGACGTACCAGGGGCCCTGAGAACATCAAACAGGGCTCCCAACTTGGTATGGGGAGTAAGGAAGGCTTCCCCAAGGACGTGACACATAAATCAGGCCCAACGGAGGAGCAGGGGCAAGGTGTGGGTGGGGTAACTGGTAAGGCCAGATGAAGAGCACCTGCAGGCAAAGGTCTAAGGGATGCCAGGACCTGCTTCCCAGGACCAGACAGAGCTTGTTTTCTTTGCGGAGTAAGGAGCGTGGGGCAGCGGAGAGAGACTGGGTGGAAGAGACTGGCAGAGGCAGGACTTTGTAGTCCACAGCGAGGATTGGACTTGGTCTAAGAGCCCTGGGAACCAGCGGGAGTGGGGAGATGGGCTTATCAGAGCACCCTGGGGCTGGGGGCGGGAGGATGGAGGGGCAGCACAGGGTGTGGACCCTGCTTGGGAGACTATTACAGTCCTGCGGGGGAAGGAGTGGAGATGGGGAGAAATGGGTGGGCCGGGTGACCTTTAGGAGGTAGAATTTGTGCTGACACACCCAGGACTCTCCGTGAATGCCAGCAAGAAGGACGGATTGTACTGGAACATTTATACGAAGCACTCCTTCAACAATGAATCCAGTCCTCAAGTCATTCATTTTTTATTTGAGAACGATATTCAATTATGGCGGGAATGAAAGTGGGATGGGGTCAGATATTGCCCATGGGATGCTCCCTTCTGGTTGCTGTCATTTCTTCCAAAGGAAGGAGACAAATTCTTCCACACTTGTAGAGCCCTTATAGATGTTCCTCCTGAGGGGCCAGGGGATCCTGGAGGTGTTCGCAGGACGCAGCAGAAAGGGAAGGCGTCTAACTGTGTGTTGGTGTGTGTGTTTCTGAGTGCGTGTTTGAAGCCACCTTGCAAAATTGGATCACAAAACTCGTGTGAGAAGTCCCAGGCAGGGTTTCTAGGATAGTCCATATGAAAGGGGAAAAAAAAAAAATGCTTCCTTGAACTCAAAGAATGAGCTTTAAAAAATTTACCTCAATTTACTAGATGCTTGCCACTGGGTAGCTAGAACCTGGTCTAAATTTTGTCCCAACTTGGCACCGACGGATTGCTCTGCCCTCTGGCTATGATTATATCCTGGCTAATGATAAAGGGGGTCATTATGTCGAATTTTCCCATGGCTTCATGTTTGCAGTGGTTTTGAGCACTTCCTTCCGAGTGGTAAAAGATGACTGGTTGCAGGTCCTAGAACTTTCCTTCCCCTCCCCCTTCTCTCCCTGTGGCAGCAATAACAGCTGTAGAATAAGCCTGACGTAACACACCCTGCTAGGAGATGCCACCATGTTCAAATAAAACCCACCCAAGTTGGAGGCCTTTGATTCAGGAAAGTAACTACCTATTTGACAAACCAGAAAGGGAGGTAAGCCATTTGACTTAAAAAAAAGTAACAATGGGTATCAGGGTCTTTGTCACCAAGCTCTTGCCTCTTGAATGATATTGTTCCCATGCCTGAGAGCAACTAACCCGTGAGACAACTGAAGGTTACCTTGACCTTCACTGCATTATAACATCAGATAGAACCTAGTGAGGCCCAAAGATGAGCATATACAGCACGAAGCCTGCAGAGCCCACCTGATGCCCTGAAAACACTTTTTTTTTTAAGGGAGGGAGGGGCAGAGGGAGAGGGTGAGAGAGAATCTCAAGTAGATTCTATGTCCAGTGCGGAGACCGACATGGGGCTCGATCCCAGGACCCAAGATCATGACCTGAGCCGAAACCATGAGTCAGACACTTACCTGCCCAAACCACCCAGGTGCCCCCTGAAAACACTTTTTTTGAAAGAATCCTTCATTGTGAAGCTTCTCCAAGAAATTTCATCTGCTCCATTTCTTAATAAATCACCTGTACTTTTTCAGTGGACAATGCGGACAATATTTACTTGATTTGAATAAATGACTAGCAACATGCATAAGGAAGCTTCTCTTCAAAGTGCATCAATTGATTAATGACTTGGGCAAGAATCACTTCATGGCTCTTTGCTGCGTTATTAGTCATTTTGTAATAATGGCTTTTTGTCACTTTAAAATGCAATTTTCTTTATAACTCAGTTATGGTCCCATGTGTTTGGCAAGGTTAGCTGGTGAGTATGTGACTGTACTCACCGTGTGATCATCTGGTGACTTTGGCTTTGCAGGAAAAATTTACAAAACTTTTTGATGGTGTGTCCTTGACGAGTAGTGCCCAGGGATACACAGAACTATAGAGCTGGGGGAGACCTTCGATCTTTTCCCACCCAAATCCCTAATGCTGTAGAAGAGGACCCTGAGGTACAGAGGTGACATGAGGGCTACCCTCTCCAGATCAGTCTGAGTTTCTCAGACACCTCTGCTGTGCCTTGTACTGTGCTAAGTGCTGGGGAAACATGTGGCTTTGGTTTCCGGCTTACCCTCTAGCTGGGGAATGCAAGCTGGCAGGTGTAAACATTTAAAGATAGCATATGGCAATATATCAAATGTAAGCAAGGATGGCCCAGACTAATGTAACAGGTGTGCTTTCCCGCCATGCTGCACATCATAGTCAGTCTGGTGGTCCGGTTGGAAATGGAGTGAGGGCTGAAGCAGAGCAGAATGGTGAGAGCATCCTCCTGGGGTACAGCATAGAGCTGGCCACCCACATCTTCAGTCTAGGTCGTGTATGGCAGAACCGGCTCAGGATCTGAGGACAGATCATCCAGCTTAGAACCATGGTGACAGTAAGGTCAGGAAAGCCTGAGGCTCCTTCGGCACGGGGCTTCCTTTCTCCTCACTCTGGCAGCGTCTTTCTGATGGGGGGCGGTGGTGGTACAGCGGGGGAGTTAGGAACACAGGCTCCAGAGCCAGATGGACTCGGACATGAGCCCCAGCCCTGCCACCTTGTCGTGGTATGACTTTGAGTAAGCTATCTCACTTGTAAGCTTCATTTCTTTATCTGTAAAGTGAAAATAATAATTAGTACCTGCCTCATATAATTTTGTGAAGATCGATTGAGATAATGCATGAAAGTAAAGCACACAGCACAGTGTCTGACATAGAGCTATGCTTACTATAAGGATCTATTATTAATATACCCAAATCAACTATGCTGTTACACAGTTGCCGATAGCAACGAGAGAGAGTGAGAAAGAGAGAGAGAGAGAAAACGTGTGTGTATGCTTCCATATACTGTGCTCTGCTATTTTAGCCATCAAGGAGAGAGTTGGATTATGGAATCCAATTGGTTGTACAATGAATAGTTCTTTAAATGGCCAAACAACAAATGGTGTTAAGATGGAAACACAAGGAACATTTCATTTGTAAGTGGTCCTGTAAGTCATTATGAGCTTACCATTTTTTTTTTCACTAGGCACAAAGGAAAACTACATTTCCCAGATGCCCTCACAGGTAGGTCCAGATCATGTGACAGGTTTCTGGCCAATAAGATGTGGGAGGGAGGATGTACTCCACTTTCAAGTTGAACAAAAAGCTGACTGTATGATTCCCTTCTCTCTCCACTTTCTTCTTCTTCCATAGTCACATGTTCCAGATGGCAAAACTATTAAATGGAAAGAACATGTATCCCTAAGTCACTGCTTGTAATAGAGCCAAGGAAGGGAGTTGCCTAAACTTTACTGAACGTCACAGGAGCAAGAATAAATTTTCATTATGTTAAGTCTCAGAGATTTGGGTAATATTGTAAAAAATAGCTGTAATTATGTTTACTTACAAACTGGCCAACTGGAACTATTTGAATGCAAAAAAATGTAAAGATAACAAACATGTTCACATCCAAACCATTCAAAAGCCATGCTTAAGAACAACCAATTTTATTTTATTTTTTTTTAAAGATTTTTTTTTTTTAATTATTCATGAGAGACAGAGCGAGAGAGAAAGGCAGAGGGAGAAGCAGGCTCCCAAGGAGCAGGGAGCCCGATGCGGGACTCGATCCCAGGACCCTGAGATCATGACCTGAGCCGAAGGCAGACGCTTAACCATCTGAGCCACCCAGGCGCCCAGAACAACCAATTTTATTAACAAAATGTACAAGCCATATTTAACTTGACAAAAAATTAATATATTGCTGGGTTGTTTTTTTTTTTTTTAAAGATTTTATTTATTTGAGAGAGAGAGAGAGCACACAGAGGGAGAGTGAGTAGAGCTCCTGACGTGGGGCTCGACGATCCCAGGACCCTGAGATCATGACCTGAGCTGAAGGCAGAAGCTTAACAGACTGAGCCACCCAGGGGCCCCTGGGTTGTTCCTTTTTGAATTGTCTATTATGCAAAAAGAATTAAAAAAAAAAAAGTGCCCCAAAAGGTGGCATTCTGACTTAGGTCTGAGAACAGGATATACTTTAGTTTTGTCAGAGAATGTGCTTCATCATATGCAGCTGAGTGGAAAAAAAAATTATGTTTCCAAAGAGTACAGATTGATCCCACAGAAAAAAATTACAACGTCAATAGTGATGTCTCTCACGGTAGTGGGATTGATAGCCAAGTAATTCTTCTCCATATGCCTTATTATATTTTCTAAATCTTCTACAATAAGCATGTATAACTTGTAAACAAAAAGATAAAAAGCCATTTAAAAAGTATTCTTTAAAATTTATTTTATTCTTTTAAGCCCTTCATCCTTTTACACATCAATAACCCCTGAAATTACTAGAAAAGGAAAAACAAAACAGGAACAAAACAGATTGTTCACATAATAGATTTTGGCAGCCAAACACTTGAAATACAGAGATTTGAAGGCATAGGCTCTAGGGAGCCAACCACGTCACTACGGCAAATTTTGGGGAGAAAACACACACATGAGCTAGTGGTGCTGGGGGCATGTTCAAAAGGATCTTAAGCTGAAACAACAGAAAAACCAGAACCTTGGCTGGAAATACTTATGTTTGCTTTGGAGAAGCGACAATGAGAAAAGGTTCACAATAAGAAAGACACTTCTGGGACGCCTGGGTGGCTCAGTCAGTTAAGTGTCTGGCTTCGGCTCAGGTCATGATCTCAGGGTCCTGGGACTGAGTCCTGGGCTCCTTGCTCAGTGGGGAGTCTGCTTCTCCCTCTGCCTGCTGCTCCCCTTGCTTGCTTTCTCTCTCTCTCTCTCTCTGACAAATAAATAAAAAAAATCTTTAAAAAAAATAAGAAAGACATTTCTGGAGTCATTTCTTTAAGAGCCCTGTAGTGGGTGTCTTTTGAAGGGTCAGCCCACTCTTCCTGTCCACCACCCCATCTCTTCACCTGGTCTGCCCCTATGTCTGTGTACTGGAGGGTAGTCAGTGAGGTGGGGGCTCCTCCATCTTCCTTAGATTCTGATAAAATTAAGATGGGAGATCAGAAGACATCAGATACTTTATTCAGCATTCCTCAATACTTTCCCTTTCCACATTCAGTTTCATGAGCCCTTGCAATATTGCCCCCTTGATTATAGAAATCATAGACATAGGATTAGAAAGAACATTTATCGTCAGAAGAACTGGATTCTCTCACCTGCTTTTGGTGTGACTTTAGTCAAGGTTTTTAATCTTCCATTTAAAAAGATCACAAGAACAAATTTGTCAACCAGGCATTTGTCCACGAGAATGAAGACACAGCTGTGTCTTTTATTTCAAATGGAGAAGCATGATTGACATTCACTTGGCATTTAGGCCAAACTAAAACTGGAAAGTTTGGAAACCTGGAGTCTACTTAATTTTAGTAGAGGATGAATACAGCTGAAGGACCCCTAGAGATCATGTGGTCCAACACCCTCCTCCTCTTTCACCTCCAATTTCACTGTTAGAGGCAAGGGAAATGAGGCCCAGTGAAGTAACGGGAATGTGATCACTTGGCCTTACAGTTGGGTGATGTCAGAGCCGGGCTCCGAGTCCTTTCTGTGGTGTTTCGTCTCCTCCCATGTGTCTAAGTCATTGTGGGGGAACCGAAGCTTCTCCTGCGGTGCTGCCTTGTCTCAGAGCCCATGAAGGTCCATCGATAGCCCATGGCGCCCCAGGGCTGTGTGAGCTTGCAGGAGGAGTGGACGGTCAGAGCAACCTGAAGAGATGGGTGTTTCTCCAGTGGACCTGGCTCTGGACAGTGACACTAGTTCCTTCTTCTTCTTCTTCTTCTTTTTTTTTAAAGATTTATTTGACAGAGAGAGACACAGCGTGAGAGGGAACACAGGCAGGGGGAGTGGGAGAGGGAGAATCAGGCCTCCCACGGAGCAGGGAGCCCGATGTAGGGCTCGATCCCAGGACCCTGGGACCACGACCCGAGCCGAAGGCAGACGTTTAATGACTGAGCCACCCAGGCGCCCCTAGTTCCTTCTTCTTAATAGCTTGACTTTCTAGATTCAGCTTAGGATTGACTTTCTCCCACCCCATTTTTATCTAATTGAAGTTGGGTCATACAGAGCCACCTGAGAAAGTGTGGAACTTTAGCACATGGTTGCAAAACCATCACTGAGCATTTGCTTATGTGCCAGGCACCAGGTTAGGCCTGATGACCCACCTGTGCTTTCTCATGTGATCTTTATGAAGCCTCTGCATGTCACTCACATTCAAGAAAACTCCAACTTAGTTGGCCCTCTAGATGTTCCTTCTGAGATGAAACTCAGGGTGCCACAGTCAATCCTGTCAGGAGATTGGAGATCTGGGCTGTCTTCACCCACCGACATGATTTCAATGATCAGGTAATAGAAGAGATGGTGGTGGTAGCGGCGGGGGGGTTCTGACAGGTAAACCTCCGGCTACCCTGTCCATTGCAATTCCTTCTGTTGTTCAGTGTCCAAAGCCAACAGGTCCCAGGATTAGTACTGGAGCCGAAGGCAGATGCTTAACTGACTGAGCCACCCAGGCGCCCCCCTCCAAAATCATCTTAACATTCAGTGAACTCTTGCATTACTGAAGGAACTCAATATATTTCCCAGACTATTTATTTGCAATGAACAATGGATCCATCCATTCTGCATATTTTTGCTAACTTTTTACCTATTTGTGATTGCCAACAAACATTCAAACTCCTCTCTTTTGTAGTGACCCAGAATTGTCTAAGATAGATGCTAAGTAAATATTTTTAGTTGGGTTCAATAGTGATCTTTTATGGCTATCCATTTACTCTTTAATTGAGATTAGACTTAGGAACATTAGAATTGGTGCTGAAGATGGTTTTATCTTCTCTCCCAAACCCACTTCCCAGTATTGTGAAAATGAGAAAACAGCAATAGTTGTGAATTGCCTAGGGTAACTCAGCTCATGGGTGGGGGCGCTGGGTCATGACTCTTCAGTCCAGTGTTCTCTGCTCCAAATTGCTGCCTCCAGGCATCTCACGTTGCAGCTTCCACTTTGCTTTCTGGAGGAAACCAACTTGCATAAAAGAAGTCCAACTACCCTAGGATGGCCATGCCAAGAGAAGCTCAACCTTGTCATCTGGAGAGGCCACAGAGAGGATAATTCAAGTCTCTGGCTGACAGTCCCAGCTGAGTCCCAGCTGTGCACCGAGACCAACTTGCCAACTACGTGAATAAGGTCATCTTGGAAGTGGACAGTCCAGCTCCAGTCAAGCTACCCCAACTGGGTCCCCATGGAACGAAGGCGAGCTATGCCTATACAACCTGCCTAAATCACAGAATCTTGAACAAAGAAATGGCAGTGCTGTCTTAGGCCATGAGGTCTTGAGGTGGCTTGTTATGGGGAGATAGGTAACCAAAATAGTAGGGCAAAGGCAAAGGGCTGGCCTGTGGCTTGAAGATGTGGAGCAAGGGGGTCTAAAAGCAAGTTCCAGGGCAAAGGTTTAGGAATTCAGGGATAGAATTCAGAAGGGGTGGCCAAGATCTGACAAATCAGATTGTCAGTGGAGAGTCTGCATCAGAAATTAGACAGAGTGAGGGGCACCTGGGTGACTCAGTCGGTTAAGCAACCGACTCTTGGGGTTTCAGCTCGGGTCATGATCTCAGGGTCCTGGGATTGAGCCCCATGTCAGGCTCTGTGCTCAGCGTGGAGTCTGCTTCAGGATTCTCTTTCTCCATTTGCGCCTCCCCCTGCTTGCATGCTCTTGTGCTCTCTCTCTCTCTTTAAAAATAAATAAATAAATATTTAAAAAAAAAAGAAATTAGGCGAAGTGGAAGAACAGGGTGGGAGGGGGGCAGGCCAAGGAAAGGATGCCCAAGAATGGGGAATGAAGTGAGTCTGGGTTTTTTTTAAGGGTCAGACCAAGAAGAATTTTTAAGGGCTTTTTTTTTTTTTTGACCCTTTCATAGAAATTGTTCAAAGAATACAACTAAAGCAAGTACAAAAGCAAACATTTCTGAAGTATCTGTCATTCTACCAGAGCCTTGAAACAAGTGTACCTCCCCAGCCTCAGTGGTGGGGGCAAGAGCCGTCTGAGATACAACAAAGGGAGGTCAATGTCTGAACAGCCTTGCCCATGCTGGGGAGGGTTCCCACGAAGTCTTAGAGAAAGAAGCAAAACGGATGATCAGGACACACTGTAGTGAGTTGTTTATACAGTAAATTATAAGTGGGCTGAATTTCTTGCAAGGGCCCACATATTCTAATCCAATCTTTGTGTTCTCTTCATAAAGATCTGAGTTAAAGTACCCCTCGAGGTATTATTACATAAATACATACTCGGGAGGCGCCCTACTCAGGTGGTTTCTAATACTCAAAATTTGTAAAAAGCCAGGTAAGCTTTTCCAGAAGTTTATTTTAATTGTGTTTATTTCCAACTGTGTGTGTTATGCGGTACATTAGCCTAGCTAATACTTAAAGAAGTTGGATTTATTACTCTACCCACCTCTTGCTGCAATCACATAGTTACCCATGTTTAAATATCACCTGTTGGCATTGCTGTATTCCTTAGGAATGTGGCACATTTCTAGTGTCCCAGCAAAGGCTATGCTGAGGATGTCTGCTTCACTCCTTCACAGACCCGAGCCTGAGCTAAATCATCAGTGTTCCAAGGGCATTTCCTGTATCTGCACCCCTCTTGATAATGTGTTGCTCCTTTCCCCAAGGGAGACAGGAACATCACATCCCCCAAGAACTAGCACCAGCCTTCCTTTGCCCGCTGAGGTGCGCTCCCTCTCAGATCCTTCACACTCCTGACGCAACCCCTTCCTCAAGAACACTGACTCATCCTCATGGTGACATGGGATGTGATATATACATTTTGGAGTAATTTTTATTGACATGGTGAAATGTTCACAATATCATTGACTTTTTTTTTTTTTTTTAAGATTTTATTTATTTATTTGAAAGAGAGAGAGCACATGAGAGGGGGGAGGGTCAGAGGGAGAAGCAGACTCCCTGACGAGCAGGGAGCCCGACGCGGGACTCGATCCCGGGACTCCAGGATCATGACCTGAGCCGAAGGCAGTCGCTTAACCAACTGAGCCACCCAGGCGCCCATATCATTGACTTTTAAAAGGCTACAGAACCATACGCTACCCACAGTATTAAAAAAATGCAATAGGGCTGGACATTTAATTATTTTAACGACTGGCAGTCATGTTTCTCTTCGGGTGCAAACTATTCTTGCTTTAGAAAATAATTTGATGTAAGCCCTTGAGTTAGAAGGGAAGGCCCAGGGGTAGGAGAGTGGGCAGGAGCCTAACAAGAGCAGGAAGTGGCTACGGTGGCTAGGGAAAGAGGATACCGGACCAAGGACAGCAGAGCACATAGTGGGTGGAAATTCTCTGGCAGAGGGAATGGCCAAAGGACATTGTAAGAAAGGCCTGGAAAATGTCTTATTTGAAGCTGCTTGCTACAGTGCATCCTTCTCATTCCCCATCGTCAGCTTACCACAGGCATGTTTTATGTGGGTTGCGTTGTACGTGTGCACTTGTGTGTGTTAGGGCTGGGGTAGATCCGGTAGAGTGGACATAGCCTTTGTGGAGGTAGAATCTGGAACTTAGGACTGGCTATGAACAAGTAGACTCCTCATCTGTCTGCAGAAATTTGGGGGGACTTCTTCAAGTCGTGGAACGGGGTTTGCATCCTTTTATCTAGATCTTGAGATCTATAATGATTTCGCTGGGAAGGAGAATCTCATGCTGGGGGTAATTTTCCTCTTTAGAGTTTTCTACAGTGAGTATTTATGATTTTTAAAATGAGAAAATTCTATTTTGAAAAGTGTGCTCATTCTGAGCCTCCCTGGTTGTAGCCATCAAGTTGGGAAGCGTTTAACAAATCAATCTCATAAACTAATAATGAATGAGGTGACGTGTGCAAGGACATGTGGATTTTAGCAGGGGGCTCCTGGAGACTCTAATTCTATAAGACAGAGGAATATAATTTCAACCAGAGTGAGAAAAACACCATTCAAACCAAGCAACTCCATATTCTACAGGCCTGAAGATAATTTTCTCCTTTAGCTAAAAATGTGGCTAAGCATTGGAACTGGAAGGAGGGGAGTTATATTTCATGGAGATGTTTGAGAAAAGAAAAAGAGCTCCCCAACGCATCCAGACACTTACCTGTGAAAATTCGGGCTGTGTTTGAGAGAAATGGCGCTGATATTTCCTAGTGGGTCTTGAGCTATCACAAATTGTTTTGTTTTGGAATTTTTTATTAGACACTGGCAACATTATTCTTTTTTTGCTCGCTGGTATGGCCAAAACCCCAAATAGCTTGAGGCCCAGAATTTGTGGCTGTATGCTTCATGGGAGCAGGGGCCATTTTTATGTTCCCCAGCTGTACTCAGGGCAAAGCCTGAGACTTAGAAAAAGATAATAAGGACTAAGCATAGCTACTGTTATTAAGTGTTTATAATGTCACAGCTCTTGTTCTAAATACTTTGCTTTTGGGGGCGCCTGTGTGGCTCAGTTGGTTGAGCACCTGACTCTTGATCTCAGGGTCATTGAGTTCAAGTCCTTGGCTTGAGTGAATTCCCCCAACCTGGAGCCTATTTAAAAAAAAAAACCACAACTTTGTTTTCTTACCCTTTTTCTTTTTGGTGAGAACATTAGGGCTCTACTGTCTTAGAAGCCAGTCAATAAGTGGAAGGGAGGAATGAAGCAAAAGGAGGAGAGAGGAAGAGAGAGAGGGAAACAGGGAGTTCCTGTGTGGAGTTTGGTCTGGTCTGTATTTTTTTTGTCCCTCGTTGAGAGGATATAGTAGAGGTCAATAATTCCTTCATAATTCGTTTGGGGACCCCTTGAAAATGAACGACAGACATTCTCCATCACGTGAAGAAGGAACTGGACTCCTGGCACCCCCGTTCCTACCCCACACATTAGCCGGAGCGTTTGGGGGTCGCCCTTGAGTTTAGCTTTACCGGAGCTCCCTGCTGAGAGGCTGGCCCGCTGAGCGGGTTCCCGAAGAGGCGGTTTCCATCCCGCGACACAAGAGGGCAGTATTTCAACAGGCCTGAGCTTTCCAGGGCCTCGCGAGGTGAGCTCGCATTATCTCCAGCAAAAAGCCTGTTGGACTGATTATTTCAGCTCAAGAATTTTAGAGTCCAGGGGAGGATGCATTTTAATGACTCCAGGGAACGGATCAAATTAAACACATTATCCCGGATTTTCTTCCCTCGCCTGCTCTCACCCGCCTTCTCCGCAGCGTCCGTCTGCGCCGCGTGGGCCTCCGCCCCGGGGCCCCGGATCAGCCCCTCTGCAGAGCACCAGTCCTTGCTAAAAAGCCGAGGGCCAGCAAAGGCCTCCGCCGCTTGTCTTGGCTCAGATCCTCCAAGGTCACCTTCCAGCAGGATCAACTTAGGAACCTCTGGAAGTTGCGTGCTGGGCTAGTGGGTCGGCAGCTGGGAGGAATATACAAACCCAGAGCCCGCAGCTGGCGCAGGCTACCGAGGACGACTCACTCTTCTAGGAGCTTTACATAGATTCTCTCTGATTCCTGACAGCCTTGCAAGAGAAACAGTATTGTTGTGTGGTAGGTGAGGAAACAGACAGGGAGGTTAAAAAACGTGCCCAAGGTCATGAAACTAGGAGGTGCTGAACTGAGACTCACACCAGGAGGTCTGGTCCCCAAACCTGGAGTGTGTACATATCATCTCCCCAAAGCTCAGCCCCATTTCTCTTATCCCTGTAAGAATCCCATGACACTTGGCCAGAACATGAAGTGGACCCATTAAATGACTTCCTGGTGGGGACGGGAGGACGGAGATCAGGCTCCTCTGGGCACCTCGAGTGTGAACTTCAAGTTCTTTTTATCCTCTGTCCTGTGCAGCTACTGGAATAACCTGGCATTTAATGGGTGCTCACTGATGCACAGGACAACTTAATTGGATTTCATTAAATTCGTGGCCCCTCGGGTTATTTGACAGATTTGACAGAGTTACTCATGATTTTAAAGAAGTTTGTTTCTGTCTCACCTTTATCTAGGAGTTATTTCTGTGGAGCTTCTGGTTAAAACACTCTCAGAAACTGACAAGTAAGTCTTGTAATTGCTTTCTCAGCTTTATTCTCACTGATAAGATATGAGCGATTTTTTTTAAAGGCAGGACTAACTAATCAATCAAAACAAACATCTGTAATCTGATTTTAGAGCAATCTGCGTGATAACAGTTGGCCAAGGAGAAATAATTTCCTATCACAGTGGGATAACATGCGAATGAAATTTCAACTCCAGGCTCCCTCACCTCACAGAATGCCAGAGAAGTAAGTGCCAAGCAGCATGTGTTTATGAATGGGAAAAGCCAATGGTGCAGTATTTTCTCTTATGTTATTCTCAATCTCATTTTCCTAAGGAACAAAATAGCTCTAAACATTTCTAAATATTTCACTCCATATGGCCCAAATCCCAAACTTTAAAATATCTACCAACTGCCCATAGAAAAAGGTTTTAAAGAAAAATAATCGATTTTATTGGGAAATTTCCTCAGAAAAGGTTTGTCGGGGGTAAAATATGGGCTGCCTGCTCGGTGAGGTAGCTGACTGTTCACGCAAAGGTCGGACAATTATGTTAGCCATGTCATGGAAGGTGTTGCACTTGGTGGAAAGTTGAACCAGAGGACCCCCTGGGGAAGGTTCCACGGACTCCTTACAAAATCCTTGTAAATGAAGCCCATGAATGGTGATTGCCTTTAATCTTAATAAAGTTCACCATATTGTCTTGCGAAGAGCCAGGACCAGTGACCAGTGGGTGACCTCCTCTTCTGTGTCAGCGGAGGGCTCAGCAACCTTCCCCAGACCCGCTTTCCAACTCCCGCAAACCAAGCTGTGAATAAATACTTCAAGGAAAAATGAGAGAAAACCACAATCATTCAAAATGGGGCACTGCTGAGAGAAATGGGTTAGGACACAGTAGTTGTACCTAAAATGAGAAAGCTCTATGGCTTTCCTTCCTATCTTGAAAACCGGCTGGTACATGACAGATGCAATTTCATCAGCTCAAATCCTATAATTCTTTCCACCGTGAGCCCAAATGCCGTCCCTGTAGCAAGGGCATGGTGAGGCTGATACACGCCAACGCGCTCCCCGGAGGCCCGCAGACCCCTGCCAGTTGGTGGTCGCTTCTGGGTGAGGGGGGCAGCTGGCCCCACTAGAGCAGCATCCTCTCCCTCACCTGTTTAACCAAACTTTCTTGAGTGTCTGCTATGTGCCAGGCAAGGTCCTCGGGATGCAGCAGTGAGGACAAGGGAGAGAAATTTCCTGCTCTCATCGAGCTTATATTCCAGGGGAGGAGAAAGACAGTAACAGAATGAATACATTAGAAAATACTAGTCATAATTGCTGTGAAGAAAATAAAACACGGAGGTGGGAAAGTGAGGTCCCGTACTTCTTTAGAATCGCTGGTGAGGGAGGCCTCCTGGAGGAGTGGCCTGAGTGATGCCAAGAAGCCGGCCAGGCACAAGTCTGGGCAAGAACATTCCAGGCCCAGGAAACAGCAGTTCCGAGACCAAAAGGAGAAAACCTTGGTGTGCTTGAGAAACATAAAGAGGACCAGTGGGGCTGTTGGGTCGTGCGTGTGGAAGACTGTGATGTGAGGTGAGGTCAGAGGGACAGTGGTTGAATCCTGACTGCTCGTGACACTGTGTAGACCCAGCCCCAGTCCTGTGGAGAAAGGGCATTTCTGGACAGCCACAGCTGCTGCTTGATTTCAACCTTTCAGGGTATCATGAGGATCCAGCTATAATTACTGTTGGCAGGAATCCCCACATTCCCTCAGAAGGATCCCTCACATGGGAGCCTTGAATCTGAAAAGTCAGTTGGGGGAGAAAACCCCACCCTTGTCCTTCATCAACTCTGAAGCCCCTCAAGGATTGTAATGCAAGGCCACCAGGGATTTTTCCCATTATATCTCTGAAACCCATATGAGGGTTTTCCTTAGAGTCCCATCAAAACAGCACTCTTTGCTGCTCTGAACCATTTTAAAGCATCCTCTTATACAGCTAACTCAAGAACAGCCCAGAAGGGGAATGACATCAATGGCTGGTATTTGAGTACCTGGGGCAGCCTTGAACTCTGCCACACACGGCTCCATGCCCCACCCCCGCCCCCCCTCAGGACAGGTGGTTTTCTCCTCCCACTTCTCCGTATTACACTTATATCCTATTCGTAAAGGTAGGTGGAAAATTCTGAGTTTTGGAAGATAGCTTTGAATGGAAACAATCAGAAGACATTTAAAGAGAGTCCCACTGGGGCTGGTGCATCTGGAGAAGGGTCTTCAGACACCAGTGACTGGCTCCCTCATACGTGGAGCAAAATCAGGCCCAGACTACTCCTGCCTTTCCTCTCCCATCTGCCATGGTGGTAGTTTCATTTTAGAAGTAAGCGTCCCCCTTGCTCTGGCCTCTGCCCCGTGTCCCCATCTTGCTCTGAGCCGGCTGCCCACCAGTCCTGCCAGGTGACCCCAAGGTGGGGGGTGGGTGGGTCCAGTAGCCTGGGGTTGAATCCCAGCCGTGCTTCTGACAAGCAGTGTGTCTTGGACACGCAGCTTAACCTCTTCCAGCCATAGGGCATTCATTTGTAAAACCTCCGGACCTACTTTTAACTACTAGCACTGTCATTGGACTAGACTTGGATGGTTAGTGGTTCTCCTCGTGTGCGAGCCCTGTACCAGGATGGGCGCTTGGAGGGATCGTGAGACCCCTCTGGTGCAGTGTGGGCAAACCTGGGCGCTGACCTCGAGTCCTGAATCTTAATCTCTGTGCTCTTCCTACTTTCCTATATGTCTGCGCCCTTCTCCCTGGTTGTCCGAACATCCAGATGGAAAGAGGAAGAGGTTAATATTCCTTTCTGTTTTCTTTTGACTTCCAAACTAGGTTATTAGGAATCGAAAAGGAAGACCCTGAGGAGAGCAAACCATAGGATATGGCATCACAAAGATTAATAGGAGCTGGGAGAGAAGCTGACACCCCGCCTGCCTTCCCAGGAGGGAGTAGGAGGGCCATCTGGGATGTGGGGATGGGAAGCAGAGGGTGATCCTGGACACAACTGTGGAGGCAGCCAGAAGCTACGTGAACAAGGGACTGACTTGGGTGAGGGGCGGGGGCATGAATGAGAGCAGAGGCGACAGAGAGAGGCAGAGCACCACCCCGCCTCCTACGTCTCCCCCACCCCCCGCCCCGTGGCTCCTGCAGCAGAGAAAGGTGCATCAGGCTCCCAGATGTGGCTGAGCCTCCAGCCACACCACCTGTGTGGGACGTCTCCCACCTTGTCACCATTCCGGGACACTAGGAAGCTCTTCCCTCATAAAGTAGTGAGGGGCCTGAACTTATACAGAGGTGAGTGTTGTAGGAAAAAAAAAAAAAAACCCACCCAAAACTGAGCCCAGTGTGTTGCTGGACAGTGGGGAAGATGAACCTTATTACACATGTTATGCAACCAGTTATGGTTAGTTAGCATCAGCACAGGAGGGGGATTGAGTCTGAGGGAGTCCAATTTATAGCATCCTTTCCCCCAGCATTTGGAGCACAATCCAGGAACGCTGAGAGATAGAGAAGCAGTCCGATCTGGGGAGCCCAAAACATGAAGCTTTGACTGAGTGACTTTAGGGCTTTGGTGGGATAAATGTGGGTCATGTGATTTTTTTTTCTTTAACTCTGGGGCTTCATAGGGCTTTGGTGCACTGCGCGACTAGTTTTTATAGTTATGCGACTGTCTTCTGACGGGTGGGGCTGGGCTGGCAGCTTTAGGCCTTTGATTTTTCAGGAAGCGTAGCCCAAGGGGATTTTGACCTAGCAGCTAACGGCAGCTAACGGCAGCTTTAGCCACAGGCAAGCAGCTGCTTGTATATAGGCAAGAGGTAGCAAGTGCTGGCCATACCAACATGAAAGCGTTGCGTTGGGCTCGGTAAACAGAGGGAGCTGAGGCCAGGCTTTGATTAGAGGGAAAAGAAAATGTTTTCTTCTGTCAGCTTTTAGGTATAGGGAATGGAACGATTTCCTTATCGCTTGGCTGCAAATCTACAGTACAAGACTTTCAAAAGCAGAAGAAGCTACATTTCATGAGTTCTAAAGATCATTTATGTGTGAGGTTCTAGCTTTAAAATGATGTGCCAGGCATAAATAGGCAGTGTTAGATCAGCCACACAACCTCAGGTCCTCTCTTATATTATTTTGAAAACTCAACGAGGACCATTTCCAGGGAAAGAGAGGGGCATAATACAATGATAAAGTGGTCAGTCCACCAAGAGGATGTAACTATTCTAAACGGATATGAACCTAACAACAGAGATTCAAAATCCATGAAGCACACACTCGCGGAGCTAAAAGAAGATGCAAATCCACAATTATAGTTGCAGATTTCAACACACTTCTCCCAGTAATAGAAAAAACAGACAGAAAATGAGTGAAGATATACAAGTCTTAAACAACATTATCAGTCAAGTTGACCTAATTGATGTTTATAGACTACATCATTCCAAAACAGCAGAATACACACCCTTTTCAAAACAGCAAAACACATGTTTTCAAACATGAAATAGTCATCAAGATTCTGAGTCATAAGTCTCCATAAATTTAAAAGCTCAAATTTACACAAGAGAAGTAAATTAGCATACACGTTTCTAATTAGGAATTAATTAGAAATCAACAAGAGAGAGAGAAAGAAATCAACAAGAGAAATATATCTAAAAGACTCCAAGTTAAAAGCATATTTTTAAAATAACGCATGGGGCAAAGAAGATCTCACAGAAGATGAATGTTTTTGAAGTGAATGAAATTGAAAACACAACATATCAAAAATTTGGGGGTGTATTTATTTATTTTTATTTTTTAAAGATTTTATTTATTTGACAGAGAGAGAGATAGCAAGAGCAGGAGCACAAGCAGGGGGAGTGGGAGAGGGAGAAGCAGGCTTCCTGCTGAGCAGGGAGCCCGATGTGGGACTCGATCCCAGGACCCTGGGATCGTGACCTGAGCGGAAGGCAGATGCTTAACGACTGAGCCACCCAGGCGCCCCTGGGGGTGTATTTAAAAGCAGTATTTCCAGGGAACTTTATGGCATTAAATGCTTTTAATATAAAAGAAGAAATATTGTAAATAAAAAAAATCTAACCTTCTACCTTAAGGAACTAGAAAAAGAGCAAAATAAACCTAAGGCAAAAAGAAGGAAGAAAACACTAGCGAGAACACTGGAAATCCATAAAATAGGAAATGAACAAACAATAGAGAAAAACAATGAAATCAAATGCTGCAGTAGGCTGAGTAATGGTTGCCCAAAGACGCCCAAGACATGGGAATCTGTACTTTACATGGCAAGAGGGACTTTGCAGATGTGATTTCTTAAGGATCTTGAACCAGAGAGATGATCCTGGACTATTGGGGCAGACCCACTGTAATCACAAGCATCCTAATTAGACGGGTGGGAGGGTCAGGGTTAGACTAATGATGGTAGAAGCAAGAAGCTGCAACATGCAGGGACTGGTCATGGGCCAAAGAATGCAGGTAGCTTCTAGAAATTGAAAAAGGCAAGAAAGTGCATGTTTCCCTCAGAACCTCCAGAAACAATCAGCCCGGCTGACACCTTGGCTTCAGCCCGGTGAGACTGACTTTGGACTTTTGAATTGCAGAATATATCTGTGTTGTTTGAAGACACAAAGTTTGTGGTAATTTATCACAGCAGTAATAGGAAACTAATACAATCATCCTTTCAAAGAGCAATAAAATAGATAAATTTCTAGTCTGACTTACTAGGAAAATAAGAGAAAATACAAATGATCAGTATCAGGGATGGAAAGGGATTACTCCCTTTAAAAGGATATTAAAATAATGAATGACATATGTCAGTAAATTCTACAGCTTGAGTGAAATGGACAATATCTTTGAAAGATATAAATTACTGTAGTTCAGTCAAGAAGAAGTAGATAACCGAAAACGATAGAGAAATAAATGGTATTTATGAAAGAAATTGAATTCCTAATTGCAAATCTTAGAACAAAAACAGCAACCGCCAAAAAATTCCAGGCCCAGATGGCTCCACTGTGAATTTTTCCAAACATGTAAAGAAGAAATAATACCAGATTTACAGAAATTCGTCCATAAAATGGAACACAAGATAATACTTCTCAGCTTATTTTATGGGCTCAGCACTACCCTGATGCCAAAATTAGTAGAAAATATTACCAAAGAAGAAAACTATAGGCCAATATTGCTCATGAGTGTAGGTGCACAAAATTTTCAACACGATTTTAGCAAACTGAATCCAATTATATATAAAAAGGATAATACATAATGACCGAGTAGGGTTTATCCCAGAAATGCAAGGTTGATTCAATATTAGAAATCAATTAATATCAGACATCATATTAACATAAAAAAGACTCTCATAGATGCAGATGAACAATTGGAAACCGAAATTTTATTTTATGTTTTTTTTTTAAGTAGACTCTATGCCCAGCATGGAGCCCAACACAGGGCTTGAACTCATGATCCTGAGATCAAGACCTGAGCTGAGATCAAGAGTTGGGTGCTTAACTGACTAAGCAACCGAGACACCCTGGAAACTGATATTTTAAAATATAATTTACAATAGCATTGAAAAACATGAAATACTTAAGATGAATTTAACAAAATACGTGAAAGGTCTATACACCGAAAACTGAAAAATACTGCCGAGAAAAAAAAATTTAAAGGCCTATATTAGTAGAGAGATATACAATGTTCATAGGTTGGAAGACTCAATATTGTTTCCCTCGAAATTGATTTGTACCTCCCAAGCAATACTGGTAGGAATTCCCACAGGGATTTTGTAGAAATTGACAAGGTGAAATAAAAATGTATATGAAATTCTAAGGCCTAGAATAGACAAAACAATTTCAAAAAGGAGGAATAAAGTTGGAGGACTCATGCTAATTTTAAGACTTTCCATAAAGCTACATCTAATAATGACAGTGGGGTGTTGGCATAAGAACAGACATGCATATTAGTGGACCAGAATAGAGTTCAGAAAGAGACCCACACATACATGAGCAATTTATTTATTTATTTATTTATTTATTATTTATTTTTATTTTTATTTTTAAAAATATTTTAATTATTTGACAGAGAGAGAGAGCGACACACAGCGAGAGAGGGAACACAAGCAGGGGGAGCGGGAAAGGGAGAAGCAGGCTTCCCGCTGAGCAGGGAGCCTGATGCGGGGCTCGATCCCAGGACCCTGAGATCATGACCTGAGCCAAAGGCAGTCCCTTAACCAACTGAGCCACCCAGGTGCCCCAGCAATTGATTTTTTTTAAGATTTTATTTATTTATTTGACAGAGAGAGACACAGCGAGAGAGGGAACACAAGCAGGGGTAGCGGGAGAGGGAGAAGCAGGCTTCCCGCGGAGCAGGGAGGCCGATGCGGGGCTCGATCCCAGGACCCCGGGATCATGACCTGAGCTGAAGGCAGTCGCTTAACCAACTGAGCCACCCAGGCGCCTGCAATTGATTTTTTAAAAGACTTTATTTATTTGAGAGAGAGCGCGAGAGCACGTGTGTGAATGAGCACGGGGGAGGGGCAGAGGGAAATGAAAAGAGAGAATCTCAAGCAGACTCTGCACTGAGCGTGGAGCCCAACATGAGGCTTGATCTCATGACCTGCGATCATGACCTGAGCAAAACCAAGAGTCGGATGCTCAACTGACTGAGCCACCCAGGCATCCCTGAGCAATTGATTTTTGACAAAAGTACCAAGGTAATTCAATGGAGAAGGCACAGTTTTTTACACAAATGGTGTCAGAACAAACTATATGGGGGAAAAATACTTTGACTTTTCTCTCACACCATATAAAAAATTTAACCTGAAATAAATTATAGACCAAAATATAAGAGCTAAACCACAAAATTTCTAGGAAAAAACTTAGGAAAAAATTTGTGTGACCTTGGCAAAAATTCTTTAGATAGGAACTTGAAACTTGAACATCAAAATTAACAACTTCTGCTCTTGAAAGGATATTGTTAAGATGATGCAAAGGGAAAACATAGCCTGGGAGAAGATATTTGCAAAACATATGTTCAGGAAAATTATTTGTTTTCAGAATATATAAAGAACTCTTATAATTCAATAACAAGATGAGACAACCTGATTTTTTAAAAATAGGCAGAAGTTTTAAAGAGACCCTTCACAGAGTAAGACAGATGTTTGGGAAATAAGCACATGAAGAGATGCTTGACATCATTAGTCATTAGGAAAATATAAATTAAAACCAAATTGAGATAATACAACATTTCCACTAGGGTGGCTAATATTAAAAAGACTGTCAAAATCAAATGACAAGAGATCATGGAACAACTAAAACCCTCACACAGTGCTGGGGGTAATGCAAAATGAGAACAGCCTCTGGGGCGCCTGGGTGGCTCAGTCGGTTAAACATCCAACTATTGATTTTGGCTCAGGTTGTGAGCTCTATAATCAAGCCCTATGTCAGGCTCCTTGCTGAGTGTGGAGCCTGCTTAAGATTCTCTCTCTCCTTCTCCCTTTCCCCTCTCCAATTGCACACTCTCTCTCTCTCTGAAAAGAAAAAAAAAAAAAAGAACAGCCTCTTTAAACGACAGTCTGGCAGTTTCTTAAATAGTTAAATATATACTTACAATATGGCCCAGAAATCCCATTGCTAGGTGTTTATCCAAGAGAATTAAAAAATGTGTTCATAGAAAGACTTGTATGTATATATTCAAAATTGTCTCAATCTTGAAACTACCCAAATAGCCATTAACTATTGGTAGTTGGACAAATTTTGGCACATTCATACTATAATATTACTCAGGGATAAAAACAAGCTGCTATTGATACATGCAACAACCTGAATGAATCTCAAAAGCCAGACCTAGAAGACCACATACTCTATGATTCATTTATCTAAAACTCTAGAAGACAGAGAGCAGATCAGTGAATCCCATGGGTTGTGGGTGGGAGGAGGGTATTGACTTCAAAGAGACACAAAGGAAAGTTTTTTTTGTTTGTTTTTTAAAGATTTTATTTATTTATTTGACAGAGAGAGAGACAGTGAGAGAGGGAACACAAGCAGGGGCAGAGGGAGAGGGAGAAGCAGGCTTCCCTTGGAGCAGGGAGCCCGACGCAGGGCTCGATCCCAGGACCCTGGGATCATGACCTGAGCCGAAGGCAGATGCTTAACGCTGAGCCACCCAGGCACCCCCAAAGGAAAGTTTTGAGTGATGATGGAAATGTTCTATATCTTGATGGTCATGGTGGTTACATGGTGATACATTTGTCAAAACGCATCAGAGCGCTGTGAATTGTGTAAGACTAACGAATCACAGACCTGTACCTCTGAAACAAATAATACATTGTATGTTACAAAAAAATAAAAAGAAGATAGTAGGAAGGGAAAAATGAAGGTGGGGGAAATTGAAGGGGGAGACGAACCATGAGAGACTATGGACTCTGAGAAACAAACTGAGGGTTCTAGAGGGGAGGGGCGTGGGGGGATGGGTTAGCCTGGTGATGGGTATTAAAGAGGACACGTATTGAATGGAGCACTGGGTGTAATACGCAAACAATGAATCATGGAACACTACATCAAAAACTAATGATGTAATGTATGGTGATTAACATAACACAATAAAATTAAATTTAAAAAAATCTTTAAAAAAACAAACAAACAAAAAACGCATCAAACTGTCTCCTTAAAAATGGTGAATCTTTTTTTTTCTTTTCTGGGCCCTGGCCGCCTGGTGGGTTCACAGGAGGGCAGGCTGAGTGGTGCGAAGGGCACCCTAGGGGAGAGGAGGACGAGAGGCATGGTGGCAGGAGGAGGTGAGGAGTACCCTTCTTTGTCAGCCACGAGCACGTGGCCACTCTCCCACCCGCCCGAGGTCACCCATCTGAAGAGACGTCAGCTGGCCCCCTGGGGCCTTCGGGCCACCTACCACTGGGTCCTCGACAAAATGGAGCTCCTGGTGCCTGAGAAATTGAGGTCCTTATACAATCACCAGGCAGGTCCCCAAACAGCTTTTTCCCCCTGGGCTCCTATTACGAAATGGGGACTGATGTGTGTGGGATTGGCGGACACAGCCAGGCCTGCAGAGAAACTCAACTCAACCTGCTGTTGGGAGGGCCACAGGGTTTATTTGGTTAAGATACTCACTTGCAATTATTCCAAAAACCTGGAGTCTGTTTGCTGTTAATCTCTTTGTGGGGACAGCTCTTTTGTATTTGGAGATAGAACAAAGAACTAAAAACTAAAGCAAACAGTTAAGAGTTCCTGACCGCCCGAACAATCTAGATTGTTCTAGACATAACCACTGGGACTAAATTGATTTTTTATTTGCTTATTGATAAGGTGATAATAACTGTGCTAATGTTTGGAAGGCATAAAAAAATCAAACTGTATACTGGGAGCTAATAGTTGATTCAACAGAAAAATGGTGAATTTTATTGTATATGAGTTATGCCTCAATAAGGTTGATTAAAAGAAAATTTGCTTTTTCTGAAGAGAACTGGGGCAAGAGAGCATTCAAATCATATGCCACTGATGCAGAACAAGACGTAGCTGGGAGAAGGGCCACTGGGAGCCCGAACCATCAGAAGCTGGGGTCTTAAGGAGGACATGGCGGAGACTTGTTTCTCACTGGGCCCCGGGACACAGGTTGGAAGTGGCGACAGCAGCCTCCGTTCAGGAATCTGCTGAGAGGGATTTTCCAGCTGAAAGTAATGTGAGATAAGGGAGAAGCCTTCTGGAGGAGGCAGGCTTCCTGCGTCTGAGTAATTTCAGAACGAGAAACAGTGTGACAACCACCACTGGGACATGGCACTGAAAATGCGTCATCCCAAGGGCTAGTGGGGACCGAACCCACATGCACTTCAGCAGTGCGGTGCCGGAAACACAGGGCTTTGAGGCAAATGGAAATCAAGATGTTTTCAATATGTCGGATTGGAAATGAAGGGGCCATAAAGTAAGGGCCAGTGCCTAGGACTGCCACCGCTGAAGATTTCTAGACTTTCTGAGAAGGGAGCCAGGTCTCAAGTTCACCCTCCAAGTGCTGAGACAGTACGCATGGCCTTCCCATCCCCTGCCCCTAATATGGAGAAAAATGGTGCCATAAAGGCCACGTTCTTCCAACAAAGACATAGAATGACCAACATCATGGCAGGGCTGCAGTCAAGGATTCTGCCCCATTTCTGTGTATTTGTCCCCTCTCAGATTTCAATGAATCTTGGCTGTAGCCTTTGGCAATATAAGTAGAGGGTTCTGGGAATACAATTTTGTCTGAGATACTTGCTAACGGCTAGGGATTGACATGCTTTCTAAAATAAGTGGGTTCGAGGGGCGCCTGGGTGGCAGAGTCGGTTAAGAGTGGAACTCTTGATTTCTGCTCAGGTGGTGATCTCAGGGTCATGAGATCGAGTCCTGCAATGGGTTCTGTGCTCAGTGGGGAGTCCGCCTGAGATTCTCTCTCCCTCTCCCTCTGCCCCTCCTGCTCTCTCTAAAATAAATAAATAAATCTTTACAGTAAGTGGGTTCAAGTCTGGTACTTTGATAATCATTAGTGTGCTCTTTGATCTCCTCAAAAGTGAGGCACATATGGGGACAGCCGAACATTTAAGGTCCAAAGAGAATGACCCCTGTTCTGGTGGAAGAGAACTCCCCCCTGCAGCTACTAAAACAACCACAGTCTCTCCTAAATATGGGGATTCCTTTAGATGGACCCAGAAGAATAAGAAATTAAGGAGGGTGGAATTTAGGACTTTAATTTCTCTTGACTTTTAACACAAAGGTGAGATAATTTGATTTTAGGCTTTAATATTCAGGGGATTTCATTTTGTGGTTGTAATTTGAACCTGGGAAATTTGTGATGGGAGAAAGTTTATACCTAAATTTGGAATATTTTTTGTTATTAACAAATTATTGGAATAGCTTAATGTTGTCATTTAGTTTCACTGAAGAATCTCTGATGAGCTCTTTTGGGCAATGTGGCTGGACCTAATTTAGGATGGGAAATAGAATAAGGAGTGCTCTAGTCCAATATGGCTTTTGAGTTTTTAAATTTATATTATGACCCACTACATAGCTTTCTGGGGACAAAAATCATTACTGTGAATTAACAGTCCCAGGAAAGAATAGTGCTCAATACGGAGGGAGAAGCCTCATGCAGTGGGAGCTACACTATTCTGATAGACTGCTGATTGCTTCTCCTGGATGCAGTGCCACAGCTCTGCTAAGACCACAGACTTGGGGGGTTAAACCCAATGGGTTAAGAAGGAAAACAAAAGGCTGAGGAATGATAGGAGGAAGCACTCCTTTCTCTTCTTGATTCCAATGCTTGTCTAGGTTGAGGACCATTGCATGAGAGCAGTGATTCATCACTTGGGAACTTGTTAGACATGCAGACCCTGGGACGCCTGGGTGGCTCATCTGTTAAGCGTCTGCCTTCAGCCCAGGTCATGATCCCAGGGTCCTGGGATCGAGTCCCGCATCGGGCTCCCTGCTCTGTGGGGAGCCTGTTTCTCCCTCTGCCTGCCCCTCCCCCTGCTTGTGCTCTCTCTCTCTGACAAATAAATAAAATTAAAAAAAAAAAAAAAGAAATGCAGATCCTTAGGCCTCAGACTTACCAAAGCAGAAACTCTTAAATGGGCCCAGTAATCTGTGTTTATAACAAGCCCTCCAGGGGATTCTGACACATGCTCAAGTTTGAGAAGCGCAACAATGGAGGATCTGTTGGTTCCTTGCCTGTTGGTGCTGCCCTATTCCTGGCGAGCGGGGGGCAGGCAGATTATCGAGTTTGAGAGAAGAAACTGGGCATGTGAGGTGTTCCTGGCACTTCTTTCTTTAGCTCCTTCTGGCTTCTCCTTCTCTGGAAACTGCCTGCCTGTGGCAAATATGCTATTTTGGCTTATTATCCCTACTATGTGGCAAGCCTGAAGGGCAGGCGCTGTCCCCAGTCAGAGAAGCTCAAAGCCTGGGACGTTTAATTTAGGAAACAGTAATACGTTTATTCGCCTTTCATGCCTGTGTTCCCCAGAGCTGTATCATTAATAGTTGTTTTCCATCCCTCTGACTCCTGTGTGTGTCTCTTGTTCGGTGGGGTCTGAACTTGGGCAGGGAAGAGGGACGGTATTTATTGAGCCCCCTCAGTCCTAACCTAGAGGGGAGCTGTGGCACGTTTGCCATCCTCGCATTAGGCTAATGAGGCTGTTTTGAACCTTAGTTAGCCCCCTGCTCTGTGAAGGTGCTTGGGTGTATGAATAAGGGATGGGAAGCCAATAAATTATTTCTGAGGTTCTGCTGTCTGGATGCCATCACCGTGTTCCTACATGGCTCCACTACCATGAATTCATTTGTTGAAACAGAGTCAAGGAAGAGAATATTATTCACCTTATAAGCTGGAGGCTCTCCAGCAGAAATTAGTAAAGAACAAGAATCGACAAAGACTCAGGTTAGTTCCTGACGTTGTCTGTTACACTCAGATGTGCTTCCCAAAGTAGTGGCTCATGTCAACTTTTGGATTCTTTATGGAAAATATATGGACTATCCTACTACCCATTCATGATCACAGATAATCAAGAGTCAGCCTCGCTTGGGAGAGATCTAAAATGGAAGACATTTCCCAAACCGGATAGAGGCAAGCAGCTAGAAAATGTCTTCAACCTGATTTCTAAGTTTTATGATTGCAAACATGTACATCTCCCCTCCTATGACCATATTTTGTGATTAACTATGCAATTTCTTTTCTTTTTTCTTTTCTAGCCTTTGGGTCTCTAAGATTAAATTTGCTACATGTCAATAAATTCTATATTCTCATTATTTCAACCAAACTGTGCCACTTCCTGAGATTAACTGTTGGAGTTCAGGTGAGGACACAGCCCTAGGGAAGAAGGTAAAATATGAAAGTAGTTAAGTGCAGGCTTTTGCGTATCATTGAATCTTTTCTCAGTGGATTGGTCCCCTAACTTTTTCCCTAAAATAAGAATTGGGTCAGAATCAGTCATTATAGTCATTAACATGTACAACCTGGAAACAGAAATAATCTAGCAGGATGGCCCACTAGGATTCTGTGTGAGCTGGCCCAGCACTGAGGCCCACCTTCAAGATGGATGAAGGTAAGTAAGAAGGCCAAAAGTGATGCAAGATTCATCAAGGGTTGACACTTAGAAAATAAGATCAGAAATTTTTTACAGTCCAAAAAAAAAAAAAATTTTTTTTTATAGTCTATCCTTGGCTTATAAACATATTATGCTGATAGATTTCCAAAATTTCCTTTATTCTCAGTTGTTGAGAACTTAAAAATCTTGAAAGTCATTTTTTCTTTTCTTTTTTAAATTTGTAGTTGGTATATCTTGAACCACAAATTATAATACAACCGAGAAATTATTGAAAATTAAGAACATTCAGTGAGGTGGCTAGTTTCACAAATAATTAAAAATAACTTTCCTATGGAAGAGCAATAACCAATTAGAAAAATACAGTGAGAAAAGTATTTACAATAGCAGAATTGTATAGAACTTATATGAAGAAAATAAAAAAAATTTACTCAGGAATAGAATACTTTAATAAATGAAAAGGCATGTTTCTGGATGAGAAACAAAATTTGTATAAAGTTAACAAGTTTTCCCAAATCATTTCTAGGGTTCACCTATTTCAATCAAAATACCAATGTAAAACGTTAGAAAACCTAAAAAGAGCAAAACTGATCCAGAATCTTTAAAAATAACACACCACGGGATCAGTCCTGGGAAGGCACCGCTGGCTTTGCCTCTGGGCAGACGAGTCTGGAAAGTCTGGATGACGAGAGGCCCAAGAAAACAGATCTCCACTACAGGGAAGACCCTGGAGTCCTCTCTCTCAAGGGGCAGTGTGAGCTAGCCGCTGGAGACAATTTCTAAAAATAAAACAGAAGGTCATCTTATCTACAGAGATTGGGCCTCCATGTAGTTCACAGGGGAATTCAATCCATAATTTGTCTGCACATTTACAATGAAATACTATATATACATTTGCAATGAAAGTACTCATTATTACAGCACTTGTAATTCAGCCAAACAAAAGAAAGAATGAGGGATAGAAGGGAAAGATAAAATTCTGGACAGGATTTCTATGCCCTTTCCAGTGTTCTAGAATTTGATGACACTGATACCTTCAGGGTAGTTTCCTTTTACTTACAGTTTCAAGGGAATTTTAAGTAATTGATTCTTTTTTTTTTTCAAGATAAAGTGCTTTTTAAAAGGGGGAAAAATGTTTCCCTAAGGTAACCAGGCTCTGGTTGAAGGAGAGAGCAGAAGGAGGGATTAGGATAAGGGGTGTGTGTGTGTGTGTGTGTGTGTGCGCGCGCGTGTATGTGTTGATGTGACAAATAGAGTTGCTTAGATAGAATTAACTGAGTCTGAAAGCTGGGAAGTCCAAAGAAAGGTGGGGAGAGTGGCAAGGGCAGTCCCCCAGAAGAAATTTACAAAAGAAGTGAAAGAAAATTTGATTGAGTGAGATAGATAATAAATTCTTTTTTTAAAAAGCCTATTTATTTATTTATTAGAGAGAGAGAGAAAGAGCATGCACAAGCAGGGGAAGGGGCAGAAGGAGAGGGAGAAGCAGACTCTCTGCTGATCAGGGAGCCCAATGCGGGGCTCTATCCCAGGACCCCAGGACCATGACCCAAGCTGAAGGCAGATGCCTAACCAACTGAACCACCCAGGTGCCCCTAGATACGTAATTTCTTAAATTGTCCCTAGATGGTGTTTACTCAGAGCTGTGTCACTTCTTGATTTGGGGGACAATTCTAGAAGTTTCCAGGAGGCTGGGTAGTAGGTGCCTTGCAAATGCCCATTCACGCATATGAGAGTTCATAAGGTGAATGTTCATAACTAGGAGCAAACAAATTGATTTGTAGATCAGCTAGACCAGCTAAGTTTTTGCAATGCCAGTTCTTTGTGCCCTTGGGTATAATTTGGAGGCAAATCAGAAACTTCTAGATCTTTATGGTGCTTTGCAGCCGCTCCTGAAGTTTTGGCCTGGATTGATTTCCCCCTCTTGGTATGGGCTCAGCCAGCATCTCAGTTAAAGCACGGGGGAAAGAACTCCTGTCTTTTTTACCAATTGTTCATGAATTTTCAAGTGTGCCTGTTGGCCGCTGATAGCGGCAGCTTCCTTAGACCTCCTACTGGATAATACTCTTGGACACGGTTGCTGGAGAGGCAGTAAATGAACTGAACTCCTTGTCCAGCACGTCAGATCAAAAGCAAACAGGCGGGGCTGTGCCAAGTTTAATTCACAAAATAGCCCCAAGGAAATGAATGCAAGTGTAAGCCTGACCTCTCTCTGCGAGGATAGGCAGTCCCTGACTGTTCTGTGACGACATCCACCGCAGAGCAAATCGTCCTGGAGCTGAAAATCAATTTGAGAAAAGGTAGATATGGAGAGGTCAGCACTCAGGTAGGAGCTGTCTGTCATTGCAAAGTGTCAGAGAGAACCTCAGCTGACAAGAGACCAGAAGAGACCACAGGATTCATTTCTGAATTGCAAAGAAATAAGTATGAAATGCATAGAGCTTATAGGGATTCATAATTAGCAATCAAATTCCTTTTGTACATAGAACATTGCATTCCTCCTTGCAATGCTGTGCCTTTTGCTAGCCAAGTCTCGCAGACTGGGTTCGTTCTGAGTCACTCAAATGAGCTTCCTGAGACTTTCAGAGGAAAGCCCCAAATCCAGCTGCAAAAGGGACAAACATATTTAAGTGGAAAATTGGATTCTCCTGATAGCATCTTGCATTTCTACTTTGGCTTACTTACTTGCAAATAAAACTTTCTACAAAAATCTTAACAAAAATCTAACAATAAAGTTTTATATTTATTCCTGTGAATATCAGCAGTGGTGAAAGATCTTATCCCACAATTAATAAAGAGGAACTGTCCTGATTAATAACCTTATGTACGTACAAAGCCTCAAGCAAGTTCAGGAAATTTTGTGATAAACACAAATGTATAAATCTAGAGCACATTTTGCTGCATTTTGGGTCCAATCTGACCTATCAGAGTCAGGGCTTTGGGACACCAGGGTGTCATTTTTATGAAGGTAAAATCATTAGCAGTGCTTTGGCATTCAGGGTGAGCATCCATTCTGATCTTTTTCCTTTTCTTCTTCTCCTCTACTTTTTGTATTATTATTCTGCCTTCTTTCTCATCCTGGGGAAGCAGGCTTCTAGTCACTCCGATGATGAGCTGATGATTGATGGGGCCTGTCCCTTCGAGGATTATTTTGCCTTCTTCCTTCCCGTCAAGTCCCTTAGGTTTCAAATATAGGCCTAGGGATAATCTCCCCGCTCCCCGTCCTTTCTCCCCTCTGAACATCTCCGGCATCTAGCTTTGTATAAGAGCTAACACAAAATCGGCACAATCACTTTGTAAAACTCTTTGGAAGTCCCTGCAAAAGCTGGTCACGTGCACGCCCCGTGGCCCAGCAGGTCTACCACGCATGTGCGCCCAACCCAAATGTGCATGCGTGCCAGAAGAAACGCGTGTGAGCTCTCATGTCCGCGCTCTTCAGAATAGTAAAAACCCAGAACTAACCCATCATAAGTAGTCAACTAAAAATTGTAGCATATCTATAAATAAAATACAGCAATGAGAATGAACAAACTGCAACTAAGAAGGTGAATTACCTTCACAAAAATGTTGAACCAAAGAATCCACACAAAAGAGTATATACTGTATGTAGTTCAAAAATAGGCAAAACGAATTTATGGTGTTAGAAGTCAGGATAGTAGGAATGGGGGTCAGATAGTGATAGGAAGGAGACAGCACCAGGGCTTCTAAGATACTAAGATGGTCCGTTTCCTTGATCTAAGTGCTGGTTATATAATTGTGTTCACACTGTATACTTTTCCATTTGTATGTTGTATTACAATAAAATATCTTTTACTTTAAAAGAAAAAAGTCAAATACTGAAAATCATTCTGAGATACATTCATGTTTTTTTAAAAAAATGTAACCTTTTCTGTACAAAACTTTGCAACCAAACAGCAAGCTCAGTTCTACCACAGAACCAGCTACCCTTGGCCACTATCTTAGTAGTCACTGATGGGGCTTTGTACCTAGCTAAAAACATTTCTAGAATTGGTAAGTGTAATACCTACAAAAATCCAACAAATAGTTGAGAGCCTCTTGTGTGCCAGGCATTGTGTCAGATACAGGGGTTAAAAGAATGGACAAAACGCAGTTCTGCCCTCAGAGAACCCCTTGTCTATTCTATTTCTAGACTTCCCTACTCTCCTGCCTTACTCCACTCAGGCCACATCCCACACACTGTGCTGAGCCTACCATGTTTCTCTACCTCTCTTTTCTCCTGTGAATATACCAGCTTTCTATTCATGGAACCATACTTTGATGGGGTTGAAATTACTGGGGCACTGAGGCAAGAAGCCAGCTGAGAACTGGATTTCAGATGTCCCTAGTCATGTACCTCCCATTTCCCAGATGTATGGATCTCCATCATTGCTACTCCTGTCCAGCTACTCATTGCTAACACTAATTGGTACCCAAAAGCTCAGTTTGGATATGTACAACTCTGAATGCTCTATTAACCTTTCAGGTCACTATATGACCAGTTAACAGACCAAAGTAATTTGAAGAATTATATCCAAGTGGCAGAAAACATTCAGCCATCATCCAGAAGTGCTCACTAGTAAATTAAGAATTTCTCAGAGATATGCTTATTGTTAGATGCTGAGTTATTCTAACTTGGTGGTTCCAAAACTGGGGCCCTTGGATCTCCAGGTAGGAACCAGATCCTTAAGTTATTTGCAGTGTGTTAAAAAGCCTCACAGAAATTGCACACTTACCCGCAGTAAGGTTTACAGGCTAGGTAAAAGGTGAATGTTTATGTGTGATTAGAAATAAATAACCTTCTATGGTGACCTCTGTGAATTGTGTAAGACTGATGACTCACAGACCTGTACCTCTGAAACAAATAACACATTATATGTTAATAAATAAAAAAAGAAATAACCTTTGTGTCGTATACTTAGTGATTACATGTTGATTACAGGTTCTGATTGACAGTTTCCCATGACTTTGATACATGAAAATTGGTAAATAAATCAATAATTACTAAACAGGTGGAGTTTTCCTAAAAGATCAGCTTCAAAATGTGTGTGTGTGTGTGGGGGGGTGTTCCTCTGGGGTTAATAAAATAATAAAATGTCTTCCTGATAGTGAGAAATTTGGCAACTACTGATCTAGTTTAAGATGTCTTGGCCTTCTGCAGGGCCAGCAGAGGGCGCTGGAATTAAATTATTCCCTCTTGAGCCATTCTTGTTTCAAGGGCACAAGGAACAAAGGAGAGGAAGACCAGGACCAGGACAGAGGAGGAGGGCCTCTGCAGATGGGAGAGTGACCACCGGGGGATGGCAAGTCGTCTTCATGGGAGAGCTTTCAGCAATAGGAAACGTAACACGCAACAAGGAAAGAACAGTATTTTGGTGGCAGTTCTGTTTTTGCTATGGTCTGTATTTGCCCACAATTGTTCAGAAACAGACCATCCCGTGTCTGTCCATTTAGGGCATAGCTCAGTGGATAAGCCCACCTCTGACCTCCTGAAGTGTCATTGTCATCAAAGGGAGCAGAGGTCCGAACATGTTAAAACAGTGAAGTTATCTTGGCATTTCTGGTCTTCATTCCTCCCCCTCTCCTTACTCTTCTTCCAAGGGTGACCCTGGCGGAATTATTTCAGGCATTACTGAGTAGGAAAGGGAGGTTCTTTTTGGTTGGGGCTTATAAATCTCCCACTACTTCCTGCCCACAACGTAGAAGGAAGGTGCAGCCTGCTCTCCCATCCTGAAGGAGGCTCTGCCTCGAACAGTGCGGTCAGGGTAGTCTGGACTCCATCGTTCCGTTTCCTCTAAGTGACTGGTTATCTCTTTCTGGAGGAACTAGCATGGGTCATCTCATTCACTGCTTTTTATAACTCCACATTCTACTGATTACTATTCTACACATTCACACTGAATTTTATTTGGGCAGTTAACCTGCTTAATTATAAGAATTCTCGTACTCATCACTTCTTCACATTTTAGATGTTCCTACAGTGTTCAAATTTGTTTACTCCAGCAGGATACTTGACTTTCAAACTGATTATATTTATTTGAACTTCTAAAAGTGTGACTTTTGGGCTTGCTTTGGCAGCAGATATACTAAAACTGGAACGTTACAGAGATTAGTGTGGCCCCTGTGCAAGGATGATATGCAGATTCATGAAGTGTTCCATATTTTGATGAGATACGCCGCCACTGGGGAGGCAATGTCCTGGGTCCAAAGTCGGTGGCTTGCATTGCCAAGTTGGAAAAAGCGAAGGCTGAAGAACTGGCCACCAAACTGGGCTAAGTGGGCGCTGTTGAATTTTCTGTACATAAAAGTAATAAAAAGTTCTCTTTCAGCCAGTGTCCAAAAAAAATATGACTTTTTAAAATAAGTACTCCGTGATTGGAATTGTAACCCTCGAGTTCTGAGTCCGCATAAGAGAACCAGAGTGGGCAAGCCCCTTGGAGGTAGTCCGTAACCGCGTCTATGGCATCCCTAACCATAGAGATCTTCCTTACATGTGAATACTTCCAATGATGGCATGGGGGAGGGTGCTGTAACTCACAGGAAAGAATTTCTGGTCATGTGATGTTAAATAGAAATCTGTTTCTTTGACTTGTCCAACGATTCATCATAGATGCAAGTTCTCCATTGTCTAAATATTTGAAAACCACTATCCAATTTTCCCTCTAATTTTCTCTTTCTTGAAGACTCAACATCTCAAGATCTTTAATAATGTCTCATATGGCACGAAGTTTTTTTCTCTCCTTTGTCATCATGATCGAAACCTGGTGATAAAGGTTTGCTTTTTACGGTGAGATATTTGTTGAGCTCAGGGAAGATTTTGTGGATTTTTTTTGTCACGCAGAGGGGTGTGCACGGTGACTTTGCTGACATCACTCCTGATACCAAATGTATGGGGTTTTCCCACGCCACTTCTCCGGTTCTTTGACACCAACTGGGTGTCCAACAATTCAATCCAATTTTGAAACTCTCCAAAATTAGCACAGACCTCACAGCTCAAGGGCTCAGCCCCACAAGACTGCCCACTTCAAACATAAGCTCCAAATGGGGTGCCCAGACTACTCACCCTTCTGTCTGGCTGACAACAAATTTGGGGGTTCTCGTGACTGCCCCCCAGGTTTGCTAATTTGCTATAATGACTCATAGAACTCAGGAACATACTTTACTTAGTGTTTGACAGTTTATTATGAAGGACACAACTGGAGAACAGCCAAATGGAAGAGATACACAGGGCAAAATATGGGGGTGGAAAGGTGCTGAGCTTCCAAGCCCTCTCTGGGCACGCCTACCTCCCAGCATATTAATGTGTTGACCAACCCGGAAGCTCTCTGAATCTCTGTTTAAGGGTTGTTATAACCCAATCTCCAGCTTCCCACGGCTCCCCAGAGATTGGGGTGGGCTGGGGCTGGGGCTGAAAGTTCCTGTGCTCTAATCACTGTGTTTGGGCTTTCTAGTGACCAGTCCCCATTCTGAAACTATCTACGGGCCCTAACCCTGAGTTACTGCATTGGTATGAACTCAGGTGTAATGAAAAGGGGCTCATTGTAAATGACAAAAGACACTCCTCTATCACTCAGGAAATTCCAAGGGTTTAGGAGCTCTGTGTCAAGAACCAGGGACAAATACCCAATATATTTTTTATTACACTACAGCAAGGTAGCCTGTAATCTTGACATTAAGGTATCCCTTTGAAAATGAAATTAGGAAAGCCAAACATGCAGTGAATCAGATTGGTTCCCAACCTTTAACGAATAATCTGAGAATGTGTGATGGGTATTTTCCAAGCACTTGAGCTCAAAAAATGTTAACCTGGGTTTGGTCCCTGGAATATATGTCAACAATTGCTGGCCTAAACCTGTAACCTTATCAATGTATATGACTGGATTGAAAAAACCCCAAAAGACCCTTGCTTTTAAAGAATGAATATAGTTATCCTATGAGACAAAAAGCATATATGTGTGTATGGCCGAGTTTGTTCAGCACAGGTACGGGAGAGAAAAAACCCTGGATCTGAAATGAGCATTTGAATTATCCTAGAGGTGTTCTCCATTGTGGAGCAGGGATAACTCATCAGACCTCTGTATGGTTGGATGAAATCTTTCTCATGAGTCTCCATTTCACTGTGGTCTGCTTCCATGCTTCCCAAGCAAGGCACTGATTGTGAGCCCGTTGTTTAGGTTCCTTGATTCTAAGAAAAATGCACCACAGACAGATGTGGATCATTTGGCCCCTGGAGAGGGATAGGTCAAATTGGTGGGTTAATATATTTTCATTTTCCTTCATATGTAGAAAAATGATGGTTTGCATGTCAGCCACACGCCTGGCTTCAGTAACTACTTATGGACTGCTGCCTCCTGAGTCTATCATGTCTGGCTAGCCCCCTCTTTATAGAGACAGCACAGTGCCCAACGCACCATTGCTAAATCACACACGCAACTTAAACTCAACCTGCCCCAAGGGGAACTCCACAAAAACGTTTCTCCACCCATCTCTTGGGATGTCTCTGTTTCAGGGGATTATACCATGTGGTTGCCCAAGCCAGAGCGTGAGAGGCACCCTACACCTCTGTCACATCCTGCTTCCCCTTTTGGAATTAACTGCCAGGTGCTGCTCATTGCATCTCATCTTCTTTTCTCCAATCTGCCTCCGTCTTTGTGGAATCACAGCCTTAGCTCCGGCCTCATCTAGCTCCCAGACTCAGGCGGGTCTCTCTGCTCCATTCTGCCCCCTGCTGCCAGGGTAACGCTGCTAAAGTGAGGAATTAGTGAATGTCAATGTTAGGCTTAAACTTCTTCAGTAGCTTCCAGGATTCCAGACTGTCATCTTAGCCCCAGGGCCCTCCACGATTGGATGCTTATCTCACCTCAAGATCCTCCCCAGAGGACATCCTCTGTTCGGTCATTTTGATATTTCCCTGAATGCATCATGCAGTTTTGTACCTTGGTCACCTAATACGGATTGTTTCCTCTGCCTGCCTGGTGTGTTAGTCTTACCTTCTGAGCTAACTCCTCCCTTGCTGCGTTAACAACACCATCAGTTGTCTTTCTTCAGAAAGCTTCTCTGCAGCCTCCCTTTGATCCACCTTCCTCAACTTTGAGACCCCTGATTTCCCCTTCAGTGACATTAGGGGATTATCTATGCCATATCCAGTGCCATAAGGTGCTGTGATCTTGGTTATGCATCTTACACCCAAGATCTCTTGGGGGGCAGGGATCTAGCACGGTTAATTGAAATATGCAATGACTTATCCTTAGACCCTGAGGAAAGAATGAATGCTGAGGAACCAAAGTTACAGAGAGACCAATTTTTGATTATTTTTAAGAATTTTGTTTCTAACAAACAGAGCTCTCTTCAAATTAAACCAGCTGTTTCTGAGATGGGGTGCTTCTGGTTATGGGGGAAGTTAGGTAAAGGCTGGATTGAAGCCCGTGGTGCTGTTACTGGGAAACTCAGCATCAGTTGAGGACTGGACCGTGTGGTTGTCATCGTGCTGGCCACCAATGTTCCCTTCTCCCGTCAGGCACACAGAGAATCGCGCTTCCTGCCCTCTCCGAAGTCAGGCACCGATGTGTGATTGGTTTTGGCCAAATAAACATGAGCAGAAGTGATGTGGGTCACCTCCAAGCCAATTCCCACTGCTTTAGTCACCACAGAAGCAATATCGAGGTGTCGCTTCTGTTAGCCCAAGGCCCTGCGTGAACCCAGGGAGCAGGGCCCCTCTGCGGACCTGTGTTAGGCACATCGTGGGAGTGAGAAATCAATTTTGTTGCGCTAGGCCACAGGGGAACACTGCGGAGAGGGAGGCGAAGACAGATTGTAGGTTCTCGCCGTTGGGTCTTGGCCCAGGCCTGTGGGTTGACAAGGAAATTTTGCTGTCTCAGGAAAGTTATGGTCAGAGATCTCTTTGTGAACTTGAGACCACCAGACCATATTCAGCAAGGCGCCAGACAAAGGCCATCAACTAGAGGTGGATGAAGGTGCAGGTTCCAGCCTGGCCAAGTTGATTGGGCCTTCCCTGCTGCTGTGGAGCTAGTGAGAAAGGGATTGTGTTCTTTACAGACTAAATCCTTCTCCCCACCCTCACTTGCCACCTTTCCTTATATGAGTTTTGCTGCCTCAGGTAGAAGGTTTCAGGGTGTATGTCAGTTTCTGGAAGTGCCGGTGATCCAGATGGGTCAACTTCCAAGTGTGACTTGAAAACTAGTGTCAAGAGCCGGCTGGGGGAGGCCAGAGAATTCCGTTCTTGCTGCAGATGCCAAGTGTGTGTGACTTTGGGCCGGTCACTTAGCCTGGCTAAAGCTTGGCTTCCTTATAAATAAAGATTAGAAAAGCATCCCTTCTCCGGGGGCACCTGGGTGGCTCAGTTGGTTAAGCTACTGCCTTCGGCTTGGGTCATGATCCTGGAGTCCTGGGATTGAGTCCCACATGGGGGGGGGGGGGCCCCTGCCCAGGGGGGGGTCTGCCTCTCCCTCTGACCCTCCCCCCTCTCGTGCTCTCTCTCTTTCATTCTCTCTCTCAAATAAATAAATAAAATCTTTAAAAAAAAAAAAAAGAAAAAGAAAAGCATCCCTTCTGCCTCATGGGAATGTTATGGCAATCAGGAGATAATGTGCCTGGAAGTGCTTTGTAAATTGAAAATCACTAATCAGGTATTGGAGACTTTCACTTTTGTTCGTCCATTAATATTCTCAGCTTCTGTTTGCTTTGCCTGTCTTTCCTTCTTTCATAGGCCCGAGCTGATTTTTAGATACAAAGTAAAGAGAGCATCGGTGAGCTGTTTCAGTTAACAGTGCTTTCACGCACATAGTCCCACCCCATCTGCCCCGTTACCGATCTCCCAGGAGAAATTTCCCTCCTCGCTTGGATAACCCAAATGTCACAAGACACACATATTTCTTAAAACATTTTCAGCTGCTTACATTTTAAAAATTTATATTACATCCCCCTAAGTCAGTACATCATGTTTAATAAAATGTCATGAAGGAGAAGTCTGGAGTTAACATTCAGAATGTAATTGGTAGATCACCAGAATTCCGTGTGTAGATATTTGGAGTAGCCTTGTTGTCATCGAGAGGCCAAGCCACCAGCTATCTAAAACTGCAACTTGTCAGCAGCCTTATTAATTATTTGGTGATGGGGGGTGATGTTTTAAGCATTTCCATTCTAACGTGAGAGTTTGTTACTTATAATACGGGTGTTTTAGTTCTGCTTTAGGAAAACGAATGGGCATTTTGGTTTCGGGTATACTGCTAAGTTTTCCATTTAAAAATAATAAGGAAGAGGCTCTGATTAGTATTTTCTTGTAGAAAAGTAATAGATTACTGATTGTAAGCATGAGAAATATGCAGTGTTATTTGATTTTGAGCCTCCCCATTTGTAAAGTGGAAAAGTATAAAGCTCACAGGAGTTTAGAATTTTCCCCAGAATCTCACAGCTTCTGGTGAGCAATAAATCCTAGCCCACTGTGACTTGTCTGTGCTAACAACTTGGTCTGCTGTTACTGCAGACCTTCCTGAGCTGGGCCTATGTTCTCCTCTCAAGTGATATGGACATGACATCCTGAGTCATGGTCAGCTCCAGCTGCTATAACAAAGGACCATCGACTGGCTGGCTCAAACAACAAACATTTATTTTGCACAGTTCGAGAGGCTGGAAATCCAAGGTGAAGGTGCCAACATGATCAGTTTCTTGCTGAGGGCTCTCTTCTTGGTTTGCAGATATGTCTTCAAATGAGGAGACGTTTCTCTTTCTCTTCTTTTTTTTTTTTAAGATTTTATTTATTTATTCGACAGAGAGACTCGAGCGAGAGAGGGAACACAAGCAGGGGGAGGAATGTGAGAGGGAGAAGCAGGCTTCCCGCCAAGCAGGGAACCTGATTCGGGGCTCAATCCCAGGACCCTGAGATCATGACCTGAGCCGAAGGCAGATGCCCAATGACTGAGCCACCCAGGTGTCCCTCTTTCTCTTCTTTCTTACAAGGACACTGGTCCCATCATGGGGACTCCATATTTGTGACCTCATTTAAACCCAGTACCTCCCTAAGGCCCTACCTCCTAATACTATCCTACTGAAAGTTAGGGTTTCAACACATGAATTCTGGCAGGGGTGGAGGGATAGTAGGGGGGAGACACAAACACACCACAGGTTTTTTTACTTGCACAGATATCAGCTAAATTCTCTTGAGTAGCATTTTCTCTGGCTTTTATCCTGTGTTTAAGCCTGAATTCTCAGGTTGATTAGTCATTGGGAGGCAGCAGAAATTACTTGAAAATCACATTAGCTAGAAGAGTGAAATATCATATCTTAGAGAATATTTGTGGGGAAAAGAAACCCAATCAACTAATTTAAACAAACAAATGGAAAAAAAAAAAAAGAAGGAGCGTTGTTGGAAAGATAAAGGGAGAGCTACAGAACCCATGGTCTGGAAGTGTAGCCAGGGCTCTCAAATGATACAGAGCAGGACCAGTGGGCCAGGCAGGGGCTGCCATCTCTGTTCCTTTGGGGCCACCTTGGCTCTCACCTCTGCGTGCCTCTGGGCAAATGCTCCTTTCATCCCTCTCTTTGCTACCTGCTTTCTCTGCTCCATTTGAACTCAGGCTAAGTCTGGCCCCCAGCCTTAGCTTTAAAAGTCCCCAACAGAGACTAATAATGGCCTTTGTGCACCAGTTCCAAATTCTCAGGATGCAGGAGCTCACTGATGTTACTTGGGTCAGATGGTCACCCAGATTTGATCAGTTACACCGAAGAAGGGATTATGGATAACCAAGGACTACAGGGGTCCATCCCTGCCGGGATGTGGGGACATAGAGATTTGACTGAACAGATGACCCCCCCAAACCAAAAAAATTACAAACACATTTCAGATTACCCTCTTGGCTCTAGGGGAAAAGGGGGACTAGAGAAAGGAAAGAAAGAAAGGGAAAAATAAGACAGACATGGTCTTTAATCATATATCTGTGTATGGACAGATGTGTGTATATATGCCCACATGCATACATCTCTCTAGGGATTGTGTTCTTTACAGACTAAATCCTTCTCCCCACCCTCACTTGCCACCTTTCCTTAGACTAGTTTTATTGCCTCAGGTAGAAGGTTTCAGGGTATATGTCAGTTTCTGGAAGTGCCGGTGATCCAGATGAGGAGAGTGCACAGTCAAGCTAACACAGAGCACGGGGTGAGGTCTAAAGTACAGCATCTTATCCTGTCCTCTGCACTGCTTCCTCAGTCCCCAGCACCAGACCTGGACCTGGCAGAGAGTGGACACTCAATAGTCTTTAATGAGTGAATGAACAAAGCCTAAATAGTTCATCCCAACGAGGATGACCAGAGCTAAAATCAGAACACTGGGCCAGAGGGACCAAGAAGTGACTAGAGAAGGTCCCAGGAGCGGCCCTAGCAGTCACCCACAGCTGCCTATTTTCTCCCTCTGTGCCATATTTGAGGAGAAATTCGGGGAGGAGTGAAGACAGATTGCAGTGAGGGAGACAGGGGCAGGGCAGAAATGATGATATCCTCCATCCTATATTAAAGTTGCTTTTATACTTGTTCACCTCCTGTTTTATGTGTAAGCTTCTTAAGGGCCACAATGGTGTCTGACTTATTTATCTATCCCCCTAGCCCCAAATAACTATCTATTCTTATGTACAGCTGGTATTCAACAAATACTGGTTGAATGAATGAATACATTAAAAATTTGGGAAACCAGGAAAAAATAGTTCCCCTATTGATTTATTTAATTAATTAATTTATTTATTTATTTAAAGATTTTATTTATTTATCTGACAGAGAGAGAGACACAGCGAGAGAGGGAACACAAGCAGGGGGAGTGGGAGAGGGAGAAGCAGGCTTCCTGCTGAGCAGGGAGCCCGATGCGGGGCTCGATCCCAGGACCCTGGGATCATGACCTGAGCCGAAGGCAGACGCTTAATGACTGAGCCACCCAGGCGCCCCTCCCCTATTGATTTAATATAGAAGTTTTGGTGCATAAAGTGGACTTCAATACACGCTTTTGTCCTCAAGAACTCAAATACTTGTCAACAGTGTAAGAGTGTTGGGGGATAACCGTTTAATTTTTATCCTCTTTTCAGAAAAATTATTTCTATAGATGACAGTTTTTCTTGAAGTTAGATTTATAACTGATTTTCAAAACTTCATGTTGAAAGAGAGAATCCTCTTAGCTTGTGGTATTTACTGTATATTTTGTGTACTGTACATTCAACCAAACAACACAAAGACTATCTAAATGATATCATTTCTGTCTGAGTTTTGGTAGTAGCCATTACACAAAATAAGTTGCATCTAATATTAGCTGGAGCAATTAATTTTTTATATTGAATTTGTGTCCTGTAAACTTGCTAGACTCAGTAGTTCTAGTAGTTTTTTCATAGCTTCTGTAGTATTTTCTATAATGATCATGTCATCTGTGAATCAAGACCGTTTTATTTAACTGTTTGCCAGAAAAAGGCAAACACTCTTTAAAGGAATGCAAGCAATCCAGTGCTCAATGACATAACCTTCCCAATGTTCAGCAGACAATGAGAAGTTATTAGCTATCCGGGGGCGCCTGGGTGGCTCAGTCGGTTAAGCGTCTGCCTTCGACTCAGGTCCTGATCCTGGAGTCCTGGGATCGAGTCCCATGGCAGGCTCTCTGCTTAGCAGGGAGCCTGCTTCTCCCTCTGCCCCTCACCCTGCTGGTGCTCTCTCTCTCAAATAAATAAATAAAATCTAAAAAAAAAAAAAGTTATTAGCTATCCAAAGAAGCGAGGAAATGTACCACATAACCAGTAGAAGAATCAGTCAATAGAAACAGACCCAGAGATAATAAAGGTGATTCAGTAAGCAGATGAGGACTTAGCTATCATATGTTCTCAAGGATTTTAAAGAAAACCTGAATATAATGAGGAGAAACAAGGAAGTTCTGGGGGAAAAAAGAAGAACCAAATGGAACTTCTAGAGATGAAAAATATGGTATCTCAAATGTCAAAAAAAATTACTGGATGAGATTAATACAGGTATTCTGTCGGCCTCTGTCCCTCCCAGACCTTAGCAAGGCCACTTTCTTTCCCTTCCCTCTACCTCCTCTGAGCCAAAACAGGCTCAGGCATGACTCCCTCCCTCCTGGAATTCAGGAGGTAAGGGTCGGTCCCACCACATGCAGTGTTGTGTGGTTATTTCTCATTCTGGAACATTGGGGCTACTCCTCACTCTATATTTGGGAGGGGGTGGTGGCTTAGGTGATTATTTCTATAACTGATTTGATCCTTTTTCTTGATACAGTTTATGTACAGCAGTGTCCAATGTGATCGAGCAGCTACTTCCTGGTCCTCAGCCATTTCTGCCCTAGAATAGAGGTGGTAGATTTAAAGACAGGTGCCTCAGGAGGATTCCTGGTCTCTGGCTGGGGGTTGCTCAGACCCTCTTTCCCCACAAATTTTTATGTAAAATGTCACCATTAGGCCTCTGCTCTTAGAACTAGGGCATTCAGAGTCTTGATTATAGACACAATGGTTGAAAATGACCTTGAAACATCCTGCTGTCATAGGCATATACAGAGGGGATGAAAATTAGACCATAAAATCTATTTCTCAATTTTCAAAAAAGTTCTTCCAGCATCTCCGTAAAGAGCTTGTGTGACTAATAGGCTATAAATAAATATAACTTTGATGCATTATGCAGCATGTAGTCTGACTGGAACTGAGACAAATGAGGCAAATAGATGCTCTATTCAGAATCATCAGAATCTCTAACGATAAAGTGCAGCTAACGCACATGTGATTTGTTTCAAGCCTGAAGAAAGTGAAGAAAGTACTTTTAGATAACCTTATGTGCTGATGTTAAAGTTCATGTATTTTTATTTCTCCCTTCTGTAGATATAAGGAAAATTGCCAATTTATAAAAATACCTAAGAAAATTGGTGAACATTCCCAAAACAGATTATTGGGAGGGGTTCCCCTTGAGTTACCCGTATTTGTCCCATTCCTTTTTCATTATTGTTTTAATAGGTAATACATCCACGTGAATGTATTCAAATTCATTGAATTTGTCTCATGTAATAAATCATATATAGGTGTGTACATGTGTTTCCACGTGTGCACGCACATGTGTGCACAGGGAAATGTCTCTCTCCAGCACCCGTTTCCCATCTGCTGAGATAAGTACCACAAATGGCGTCAGTATTATTAACTGCTTATTTATCTATCCGGCATATGTTTCTTCAGCTTCAAGCTGATACCAATATATATTCTTATTTTTACCCAAAAGCGCACACACTAAGCACTGGTGTGTACCACCAGCACGTCAAAAGCAGGACGGTAATATCCATGTCAGCAATTGTCTAGAACTTATGCCCATATAAGAGTTTGGAGGAAGGACTATTGACCTATGCTGTTGAGAATTATTGGCACATGGTTATTAAAAAGGAAAAGCAGACCAATTTCTAGTCCCTTTTAAAAACTGCTTTTAAATTTTTGCAGACAATGAAGCTCTGATTACCTGCATCAGGGACATAATGCTCCCACCAGTCTGGTCTTAGTGTGACACTTTTCTCAATATTTTATAGATCTTTCCATATTAGTAAAGAGAGAACTTCTCTGTTTTTACAGCTGCAAAATATTCCATTTTGCGGAGGAGCAACAACTTCTTTACCTAGTTCATGGTCTTCTTTACCTAGTGGATGGTCTTTTAGGGTTGCATCCAATCTTTTGCTTTTACAGACTATGCTGCAGTGAACGACTCATACGTATGTAATTTTGCATATATGCAATTATCTGTGGGATAAATTTCCCGGTATGGGATGCTGGGGCAAAGGGTGTATGCATTTGTAATTTTGATAGAAATGGGCAACTTTCTTTCTATAGGAGAGAGCAAATTTACACGCTCACCAGCAATATGTGAGGCTGCTTGTCTCTCCAAGCTCTGCCGAGAGAGCATTATCAAAATAGTTCTGAATTTGCTAACCTGATAGGTGCAAAAAACATGTCTCTCGGTGTGTTTTTAATGTAGATTTTTATTGTGAGTGAGGTTGGGCATCATTTCATTTTTTGTTTTTATTTTTTAAAGATTTTATTTATTTATTTGAGAGAGAGAGCACAAGCAGAGGGAGCAGCAGAGGGAGAGGGAGAAGCAGGCTCCCTGCTGAGCAGGAAGCCCAACGACTCAGGGCTCAGTCCCAGGCCCCTGAGATCATGACCTGAGCCGAAGGCAGACGCTTAATCGGCTGAGCCACCCAGGCACCCCTCGTTTCATTTTTTTAAAGTGACATTTTATTCTCTTTCTCTTTCTGTGAACTCTCTGTCCATTTGCTTTGCTCATTTTTCTATCGGCTGATTTTTCTTGCCTTCTCCATTTCTAGGACTTCTTTCCACATTAGGGAGATTGGCCCCTTGTGCCACATATTGCAACTATGTATCCAGTTTATCATTTGCATTTTCATCTTGCTTGTGGTGCTCTTGATCATGCAGAAGTTTGTGTAATCGTGTGTGTTTTCAGTGTGTGCACATAGTTGAATTCATCAATATTTTCATTATGACTTCTAAAGTTTGAATCTTGCCTTTCTTTTATGAACTCAGGGTCCTCAGGGTAACCAAGTAGTTACTGAGGGGAGATTTTTATTTGTGGAAGTATTTCATCTAATAAATAGGAAAGGAATGATGGAATCTGAATATCACCTTCTGGAAGCCCCAGTGGTATAGTGAATCTGGATCCTGATAATCAGTGGCTGCTAACATCACAAAAAGAGAGACAAACACGCATTATTTGCCTCCTCAGTAGAAATAGATAAAAGCACTGATGAAGTGGTCTTTGCAAAATAATGAATCTGAATTTGATCAAGCATACAGATCTAACAAGAACAGATGAGAGTAAAGGATGAACAAAAACATTTCTTCTTCTCTACGGAAAATGGGTTTAGTTCTGTTTCCTTGAGAACTAGCTTCTCTCTCACTGAAAGTCTGAGAGGCCAGATCTTAAGCTCCCTCCGTCCTGGAAGGATCACATTAGCCAACTGTTGGGTTTTCAGAACATTTTATTTCTTCCTGGTTAATAACAAGCCCAGGCCCTATGAGTCCATAGGGAAAAGCAGTATCCATTTCCAGGGACTCGTGGGAAAACAGTGTTTAATGGAATTGCATGAGCCCTAAAAGCTCAAGTCCTTTTCTGAAACCCTTTCCCTCTGTGTCCATAAAATCTGCAGAGTAAATCCTTATTAAACTGATAGTATTATTCAAAACAGCTCACATTTCAGAGCAATTACTATTCCCCAGCAACTGAATGCCCAATTAGTCTTTAATAAAAACAGCACCTAGTACAGTGCCCAGCAGAGAAAAGTATTTAACAAATCCTTTATTGCCCCATTCACTTAACACGGGTGACCTACATCATATTTATACAATTTTTTTCTAAAATAAATACTACCCATGGGTTGGCTATAAAGGAATTGTCTTGACTAATTTCCTTGTTATAAAGAATGCTAATCCACAAAGGGGAAGGCATAGGCCTTATTCCTTTTGTCCTCACAATATCCCTGTCAAGAACAGGAAAACGTGTCATCATTATTCTTTTAACATAGGCTCAAATTAGGGCAAGAGTCCTGCAAGTCTTCTTCGCTGTCCTACCTCCTAATGGCCTTCCCTTGGAGGTGTGTGGGAGTGCAGAGGATCTCTTTCCTGGCTTGAGCATCAGCCCAGAACGCCTGATTGGTAAACTCTCCCGGGACACATGTTCACAACACTAACTCTGTTATGTTAGGCTTCTTAAAATATAATGTAACCCAGAGGGATTTTCCAAGAGTGAAATATTAAAATGGATAATCTTAAATAGATTTGCTGGACTCCTCAAATCAGCATTTCAACAATTTGGAGCTTAATTTTGACCACCAATTCCTCCCCCCAGAGAGCTGACAGTAGCCATTTATCCAGAGTGTCTGGTAAAGGGTCCCCGTCCTACCTCTCTATTGTTTTGTATTAATACATTGTCCTTTTAAAACTTATGTTGCAGGGGACTCAGAAGATTCCTTCCTCAAGGTATTCAATGTACAACTTTTCGGTTAAGGGAGATTTGCTATGCTTGCTACAAATTCTCATAAGACCGCCCCCCGCCCCGACATTGTAATACCCATGCTGCCTTCCCCTCACTTTCACTGTCTGCCTTGAGCTTGCGCAGAGTGCTCTGCATTGTGCTGCCCCCCACCCTCCTCAGGCTGCTTTTGTCTGTGCATTTGTAGCAGAACAGTTCCTGCAATCCTATGGTTGAGCTGACTCTCTGCATGGAGGCAAATGCTATTTGTTTTCAAGAAGAACCATGCTGTTTGTAAGGAGCATGGAATTTGGAATCGGGGAAGAGCCAAGTTCAAATCTCAGTTCTGTTGCTCACCTGAAATGACTTTGAACAATTTGATTTACGTTTATGGCCCTCGCTTCTCAAATCTCTTAAGTGGGAATATTGCCAACCTTGTAGAATTTTGTGATGATTGATAATAAGTGATATTCCTAATACAGAGCCCATGCTTAATACTCTATTTCACTGATTATAAGACATCATGGATTATAAAACACAGCATTATGGGTTGATCATATTTTCTGGGAGCAGAATTTAACATCAAAAGAATATGTACCAGAGGACCCTGTGCACCCAAAGAAAGATGGTGACTTGGAAAAGTAGACAAGAACAAAAACAGGAGGATAGAGCATTCCAAGGAAAAATCTTACCGAGTTTTGCTTGGCCCGGTCGTAAACCTTCAGATAGAAGATAATTTACGATTCTTTTGAAATATGTTTTGGTCTCTTGCAATTTCTAGCTATATTAGATAGGATGATTTGGCTGCAAGTAAAAGGAAAAAATCAAGAGCTCTCAAGGATAATTCACAAAGTCCAAGGTGAAATCAGATGGCTTAAGACCGCTGCTCTGGTCTAGGACACCTGTGTGGGTGGCCTGCTACCATCTCTGCCCCAGACACTGGGAACGGAAGCTCTGCGCTCTTTAGCTCCTGCATTTGCTCCTTGTTCGGGGCAGGAGAGGTCGGATAAAGGGGGCTGAGATCTGGGGTGCAGGCCTTGGGGGAGGGGAACAGGTAGCCCCTTGTACTGCTTTGTTTGGGGCCTTAAGTCTGTCTCTAATCTAGAAAAAGGAATTCCCTGGCTGCAAAGGGACAGCTTGGAGGCAGCCCACGGAGCATAGGACTTAAGGACCCCGGAGCCTGTATGCTGACCTTTCTCCCTTGTTCCATGTCTTTCCATTTGCAACATCTGGTGCACCTGTGTGAAGGAAACGACAGAATGGAGTGAATCGAAGAGTCAAATTAGGAATTTCCACAGCTGAAAGGGGCAGAAACAAAGTTTTTTAATTCAGAGGCATCCCGAAGAGGAGATCAATATATGCTGTCCCATACTCTGCCCCTGCTCTCCCTTCCTGGCTCCTCCTTTTCCATCACTGTAGCAACACTTCCCTTTTTTCTACTCCCTTTAAGCACCCAAGGAAGTTTCAGGTTGCCTAAGAGAGATTTGAGGTGTAAATTTCTGACCTCGGTGGAACGAATCATCTTGGGAGTTTACTGAGAGAACCTTTGGGCTGAATCTCCATCAAACTATTTATAGCCATCAAAAATGCATCAGACTATTTCCACATCCATCAGACCATTTACCATGAAGCAGCCTGTAGCTTCCCTCACCAGGGGGACCTCAGTCAGGAAGAGGGAAGAGGGATGAGCATCCAGGTCAGGGGCTATTTAGTCTTGCCTCCAAGATAGCAGTTCTCGAAGGAGCGGCAGCTTCTTACCTCGTGAGGAAAGATATCTAGTGGCTGCCGGGGCTGCATTCAGGTGGGATGGAAACAGGTGGGCACCGTAAATAAGATAGACCAGAATACACAGGTTCAGGCCCGGGCAAAGGGTTTTCCATCTTAAAGGCCAGCATGACACCAGAGTTCGGTCTCTGCCTTTATGGGGCTGAGCACAACCAACTATATCCCGAAGCCAGGGGAATCCCAATGGGCATGAGATTCTTTGGGCAGAAATAAAATTATGTCTCCACCTTTCTGCTCCAAGTTCTGGAAGCTGCCAGCTTGCTCACCAAACTGCTGCATTTTGTGTTTGCTGACGCAGAATAGCACTTCCCTATAGCATACCACCAGATGGTAATTGGATTCTAATAATAGAACAAAATACAGAGAATTCCCACTGCTTGGCTGGGTTTTAACTGACGTGACAGCAGAGAGCCAGCCCCTCTAACACGTGCCCGCGTGGGGACTGAGCTATGAAGGCTGGCCTGGTAAGCTCCCTCTAAAACCCGGGCTCGGGGAGGAGCCACAGGTACCCGTCGGCGTGGCTGAGCGGGCTCCAGCCTTCTCTTTCTGGGTTGACGCTAGAGGATGATCTGCTCCTTGTAGTTTCAGAAATCCCCAAGGGAGGCTGGGCTTCTGCACGGAGGCGCGCTCTTCTCTCTTCTCTGCAGTCCCCAGTGGGCAGCAGTCTTCTGGAACCAATGACTTGACTACTTTCTCTCGTTCCCACCACCCTTAGACTGTATCTGAGCATACGGTGACTCCCAGGAAGTTCCCTGACATAAAATATAAGGTATTTTGGGTGGAATTGGGTTTTCCTCTGGGTCCTGACTCCAATTTTTGGAGTAGTGAGGACTGCATCATTTTGGCATGGGAATAAGCCACCTGCAGGACTTTCAATTTCTCTATGCTACTTAGAGGGCATTTTCCCAGGGAAGTTCCTCAGAATGAGAGTCATGAGAAATTTAGACTGCCCTGAAAAAATAAGGCCAGCTGATCAATGTAACCTCTGTTTTCCAGAGACCATTTCTGAAAATATGCCCATGATGGCAACCCGCTAGATTAGGGCCCACCTACTAAAGAGTCAGGACTACAAACGCACCTAAGATAATCACTGATTACTCGACTCATCTGACAATGTTAAACACCAATATTTGCTCACAGTGTTGTAGGAGAAAAAAATCATCAGGACATGAGGTCCCTGACCTAGAGTTGTTGACAGCCTGAATCACAGACTGAGCCTCAGAAATCACCTAGCCCAGCCTCCTCTTTGTGTAGATGAGGAAAATAAGAATCAGGTAAGTAAAGTGACTAGTTTACTTTGTTACAAATTGGTGAATGAGTCAGGAGGCATCCAACATACGACTCCTATCCATATAGTTACCATGCAAATCGAAACTAGGCGCGCATGCTAAAATCAGCTGGAAAAGGAGGGGGGATGTGAGGGTAGGAGGAAGGTCAGGACTCTAATGTCTCGAGCTCTAATCTCTGTGGTTTGCCTTGTGAAGGACTGTGGACAGTTTGGAGAACCGGAATGCGGGCACTCTCAGAAAAGGAGAGCGAGCCCTACACGTGTGTGGTCCTTACAACCTCTTTGCTGTGTAAGTTCAGAGAGATCACTTTGGGCTGAGTACGGAGGGCAGGCTTCCTGGAGGTAGGAACATTTGAACTGAACTTTGAAGGATGGCTGTGGTGCAGAATTAGGGCAAGAGGGGGAGCAGCTGGCCTGGCCGGGGCCAAAAGTTGCAGTTCTGAACAGTAGTTAGTATGGATCTGGTGCCCTTTTAAATGTGGCTGGAGAGAGAGAGCTCAGTGCCTGCAGTATTCATGAAAAACATTAGAGGTGCTCAAAGCATCAGGGGTTAAATATCAGGATGGACAATGAGGAAGTCAGTTATCTGAGGCGAAGGTAGGAAAGATTCACAAATGTTGCCTTTTAAGAAGTTAAGTTTTGCCCTGAATCTGAGCGTGTATATGTTGGCAGGTAACTGTATATTGAGATTCATTTCTGCAGGAGACCAAGACATTCTAAAGAATGATATAATAATAGAATTCCTGTGTTGATTTTGGGGACTGACTATGAGCTGGAAGGAAATATCTAGTGAAGAACAGAGGTTAGCACTCCCAGAGCTAGATTTTCTTTGGGGCTTGGGTTAGTGAATAAGTGACTTTGGAAATCACATATACAGATGTTTCCTGCCTAACCGACCCCAAAGATGTCACATAAACAAGTTTGATGTGTCTAATAATGTGGCAAAAAAAAAAAAAAAAGAGATCCTAGGGAGGCGGAATGTGATTGTGTCCTAGGGGGTGTGGGGGACGAGGGGGATCGAGTGTGAAGAGGATTTCCACTTCTCCCAGAGAGGATCTGAGGCAAACCCTGGAACAGAACACACGAGTTTTCTAGTTGTTTCCTGCTCATTCACTTACGTTGCCGGGACAGAAGTTTGCTTGCCAGGCAGAAAAACAACCTCACTGGCCCAGCACCAGCTAGAAGCAACAGGATGGTATCAGGGAAATGCTGGAACTCACCTGGGCCGAGAGCAGACAGTAAATTGGGGCCAAAGGCCTGGTTCCTGAGGCTCCCTCTTTTCCAGGCCTTCCTGGCCCATAGTATAAAAGTTAAGAGTGTGGATTCTAAAGCCAAACAGACTAAATTTTATTTCTGCCTCCACCACTTACTGCTCTGTGACTTTGGGAAATTTACTTTGCTTTCTCTCTTTGTTTTCTCATCTCTAAAATGGACATAATAATATTACCTAACCCTTAGGGTGGGTTAAAACAATGCAATTCATGTAAAAGTACTTAAGACTGGTTCGATACATACTAAGCGCTTAAGAATGTTGGCTGTTATTTTGAAAACCAGAGGAAGTTGCCTCGAGGGGCAGTGTTGCTGTTTTGGGAGTTGGGGAGTACTTAGGGAATGGTATGTTCTAGGGTGTATGTGTGTGTGTGTGTGTGTGTGTGTGTAATTCTGTCCTGTCTAACCCACTATAAGCTTTTTCAGTCTGAGTTATTAAATACTCTCTATCAGTTTTCTTTTGCTCCAAAAAGGTGTTTAATAGTGGCTTAAAGCATACCTCTATCAACCTGTATTCTACAGGCTGGCAATTTGGGAATTTGGGCTGGGTTCTGCTGGTGGTTCCTCTGGAGTCAGCTGCTAATCAGCTAAATGGTTGTGCTTTTGTGTGTTAGCTGGATGCCAGCCGGAAGAACGGGACAAAACTGGGCCACTTGTCTTTCATCATCCATCTGGCTGGCCTGGGCTCCTTCGTACTGTAGCTCAGCTTCTAAAAGCAACACAGGGGGCGCCTGGGTGGCTCAGTCGTTAAGCGTCTGCCTTCGGCTCAGCTCATGATCTCAGGGTCCTGGGATGGAGCCCCAGGTCAGGCTCTCTGCTTGGCGGGGAACCTGCTTCTCCCTCATCTCTGCTCCTCCCTCTCCCTCTGCTTCTCCCTGCCCAGCTCATTCTCTTTCTCTCTCTCTCAAATAAATAAAATCTTTAAAATGTAAATAAATAAAATAAAAGCAACACAAGATGGCAAGCCCCAATGGGCAGCACTTTTAAAGTCTCTGCTTGCATCAATTCTTCTCATATTCTATCAGCTAACACAAGTCACTCGGCCAAGCCTAGAATCAGTGTGGAGGGGACCGCCAAAGGTCATGGGTGCAAGGAGACGAAACAACTTGGGGGCTGTTAACCATTAAATCTACCACATCCTCCTTTAGTTCTGGAAAATTCTTGATTGCTTTTTCCAAGAATTTCCTCTCCTTCACTTATTTTTGCTCTTTGCCTCTGAGATGCCTCATATACAGATGTTAACTTCTTTATTTGTCCTCCATCGCTCTTAGCCTTTACTTTTATAGTTTCAACTGTCTTTATCTTTCTTAAAATCCTCCAGGAGAGTTCTTGACCTGATCTTTCATTTCATTTGTTCATTTTTGTGGCTATACCCATTCTGCTTCCAAAAGACCCGCTGAGTTCCTCATTTTATCAATTATCATTCCCAGCATCTTTAGTCCGTTTTTCTTTGACTGTTCCTAGATCGTGTTTCCAAAAGCTTCCCTTATGCTATTGAGGGTTTTTTCCAATGCTTTTTTTAAATCTGTCTGGTCTATTAAGTCTGCATCCTTTGCCATACATTTGTCCTTTGTTGCTTTTTTGAGAGTATAGATTTATTGTCACCTTTCCTCTATAACTCATATTACGCTGGGAGTTTCAGTTGCCTTGGCTGATAGTGGATACCTGGAAGAAAGGGCGGAAGCTCAGATCCTCGCTTGTGCCTCTCCTGGTGAGTTCAGGGAACAGGCAGTGTGTGAAAAATATACCTATGGACTCCCAAGCTCAAGGCAGCCGGATGAATTCTAGAAGGCCCAGTTGACTCATTCTTCCGGCTGGCATCCAGCGAACACCCAGAAGCACAACCATTTAGCTGATTAGCAGCTGACTCCAGAGGAACCACCAGCAGAATCCAGCCCAAATTGCCAGCCTGTGGAATACAGGTTGATAAAGGTATACTTTAAGCCACTACATTTTGGTGTGCTTATTATACAACAACAGAAAGCTGATATGGCGTATTTAATAACTCAGACTGACAAAGCTCATAGTGGGTTAGAAGGACAGATTTATACACACACACACACACACACACACACACACCTAGAACAAGAACATAAAAGGCAAAGGGAAAAATTCTAAAATCTTTTGGAGAGAAAAAAGCAGATCAAAGGAAAAAGAATCAGATGGTTATCAGAATTCTCAACAATCCTGAATATAACAAAACGGACAGTATTTTTGAAGTATTAGAAAAAAAAGAACTTCCCATCCAGAATTTTAGATCTACTCAATCATTTAAATATGATGGTTCAAATAAAGGTATTCTCAGACATACCAGGCCTCAGAGATTTAACATACAAAAGCTGCTTGAAAAAAAATCATTAAAAGAATTCTTTTAGTAAGAAGAGACATTAAAACTAAACACTATGGATATAAAGGTGAGAAAATAAATCAGTAAATTTAAGTTTTGTCTGAAAGGAAGGAAGAAAAGGAGAGAGGGAGGAGTAGGCATATTCTTAATAACCCAGAAGTAACATTGTCGATGATAGCAATAGGAAAAAACTGAATGTCATCATAATTAAGCAGTAGGACTCTTGAGCCAGATGCTTTGGGTCTAAATCCTGCCTTGGCCGTTTTAGCTGTGTGACCTTAGATGAGTTATTTAATCTCTCTGGGCCTCGGTTATAAACTAAGATTGATGAAACAGAACCCATATGGTAGGATTATTTTGAGAATTAAAAGACCTAGTTTTAAAACCCTTGAATTTGCACCTGGCTTGTAGTAAGCTTTCAATAAATGTTTGATGTTGTTATTAATATGGGGAGGAGGCTAAAGGGAAGTGAGAAATAGAGAATTAAAATACATGGACCAAATGAAGCACGTTAATTTAGAGAGCAATAAGCACTTTGAAGACAATAACTCGAATGGTGGGACACCTGGGTGGCTCAGTGGGTTAAGCGTCTGCCTTCAGCTCAGGTCATGATCCTGGGGTCCTGGCATCGAGCCCCACATGGAGCCTGCTCTGCAAAGGAACTTCAGGTCACACATCCCTGGGGGGAGGGCAGGGGGAGAGCGCACCCTAACGATGACTAAAATTGAAGTTCCCACCGGGTGAGGTGCACGGGAGCCTCAAGTCAGCTTCGTTAAAGAAAACGTGACGTGTCTTGCACGCTCTACTCTATGCAGCCCGACTCAGCTGTCTACTACAAAAGCAATTCTTTAGTTTCCCTGTCTTCAACATTCCTTCTTCTTCCTTTAACCCAACCCTGTAGTAGCCATAATTAAAGTCATCTGTGGGGAGGAATACTATTTTGACTGGATTCAGGAAATGGTGTTAATTATTCAAAAGACCTGTGACCATAGCTGAACCTTTTAATCCCATCAGCATCCTCATGGGCCCCTGCTCAGCTAGTGTCCTGAGGCTCAAGCTAGTGTCTCTGGTGAAGAGATCTTTCTGAAGCTTAACTTGGAAGTCAGATAAGGGGATATCTTAGGTCTCAATTCAGTAGGAAAAGGGATGGTGATCAGAATTTAGGATCCTCTTACAGACCTTCTCGAAGAGGTGACCGTCATCACGGCCAGCACCGACACCATTCTCCTGGCTCTGTGTCTGGTTCAAAAACCAGCTCTGATTTTTTCACAAAGCCCATCAGCACCAAATGCTCCTCGCTGTGTTCCTAATTTCACCAGTCACTAGATCTCTGATCGGTCGAATTCTGACAGTGGTTTTTTAGAGTCCTGCTCGGTCACAATGGCCATGTTATTTGGGAGATGCTGACTCATTCTAATATCCCACTGGACTTTTAAAATGTATTATCATAGAAAAATGCTACCCACCTGGTCAATTTCATAAGGACTCTGTAGCCCTGAAAGTCTAGGACTCTGTATATCTTATTGTGTGATCTTGGGCAAATTACTTAACCCCTTCAAGCCTCAGTTACCTTGCCTATAAAGTGGAGGAAGTAATCGGATTGATTTTGAAGGGTTATAATGAGGATTAAATGAGATCCTACACGTAAAGCACCTAGCAAAGTGACTGGCTCCTGGTAGCTTATAGTAAGTGCTTAATAAATTTTGTCACACGTGGCATTGGTGAAAAGGGAAAGGTTTGTATCAGATAGGGTCAGACTGGGAAAATAGAAGTCATGCTACATGTTTTGGGACTTACAGGTCTTAATATAGAGAATTAGGGCCTATATAACCACGAACTGTTGGTCAGAAAAGCCAACCCCCCCCCCATCTCAGCCTGAAGAACTCAAGTGGGTGCTTCTCATGAGTTCACCAGAAATCATGGCGATTCTCAACAATCCTGCAGCATCCCCACTAATGATCTAAGTCATGATGAAAGTATAACACATCAAGAGCTTGCTGCCACGTCTGGTTGCCACTGCCTGCTGAGAGTAAGGCCTCACCTTCTCTCCCACCTGCGGTCATAGATGAGAGCCCCTCAGGGGTTGTTGACCCCAGCCAGGAACCATAGAAGGAAGAGGATTCTAGGACATGTAGTTCCAGGGCTTTGTGTGCGTCCACACCAAAGTTTTAACCAGAGTTCCTCTTAAGAAGCAAACTGAACGGGTTCGATTTTCTCATCTTATTTCTACTCTGCAAGAGATACTAATGAGCAAAGAAAGAGTTCAGAGACAAAAACAAAACAAAACACAAAAACGTAGGTAGTAGCCAAGTGAGTAATCCTGGAAAAACAGGTTTTGATGTAATCTGTCTAGACTTTTCCAAAAAGGACTCTGCTCATGACCTGGGGATGGATTTCTTATGAAAATAATGATTGTATTTCTACAGCAGCTTTCAGGTTGTGAAGAACTGCCATGATCATTATCTTCATTTTCACCCTCACTACAACCCTGTTGGGGTAGATATGGTTACTCCAAGGTCACAAGCGTGAAAATTCAGGCTCAGAGGGTCTCCCAGCCAAGACCTCCTGAGCTTGCTCTTCAAAACCTGCCCAACCACAATATTCCTTAATGTAAATAAAGAAATGAATAAGTTAAATAACTAAATTAAAGAAAAAAAGCAAGCAAGCAGCCGGAGAGCCTATTTGTACCAAAGATTAAAATAATCCAAATACAAAATTTAAAAACTACATTATTCATGTTTAAGTGTTTCAAATATACAATGAGGGTCTTCTGTCAAGTTACAATCAGACAGACAGAATATTAAATGCCAACAGGACTTCACAGCTCAACCATCCTACTCCAGGAAAGCCCCACCTCAAGCCTCAGGCATAGAAATTGAAAATAATGGATGTGGAACTTAAATTTAAGTGTCTGACTCTAAGACCCACTGATAGTTATGCGACAAGTTACCAAGAACTTGGTGTATTGCAATGGTAATTTTAACTCCTGAGATTACCTCCAAAATTCTGTATTGTTCTCTCCCCCTCTGCCTGTAGGAATTATGACTTTCACAAGCCTTTATACCAGACGGTAAATCTTTGATTAAACTTGAAGGCTCCAGCACAGAGTTTTGGCCAACAGTAACGTAATCCAGGGCAGGAAGCAAGCCTGAAATGGGTGCTAAGGCAGAGACTTTCAATATGCCTCAAACATGCTGAAAACAGGGGCACCAATTAAAAGGCAATTAAATGTGTAATACATGGAAATGCTACAAAACTGTTCTGTAGAAAAGTCTAAATGGGAATTGCCGGCGTGTACTCAGCGAGAGAGTTTTAGCTGCGTGAACTGTGTGAACGCTGCCAGTTCTTCTCAGAGCACGCGAGGAGCGGCGCAGTCTCTGCGGGCCCCGCGCCGGGGTCGGGGGTCGGGGGTCGGGGGAGGGGGTTAGAGAGAGGCATGTAGAGCACAGGCGCACAGATGCGGCTGGGCCGGAGCGGAAGGATGCAAGGACGAGGGCGCAGGGACCGCGGAGGACGGTGGCTTGGCAGCCCTGCCTGGCCCTGGAGCCTGCGAGCCTGGACATGCCCTGGTGTGAGGGGTGGGACAGAAGCAGCGGCAGATGAAGATGATGGTTTGAGCCAGTAAAACGTGCCAGTCAGGAGCTGCGCAGACTGTAGAAGGCAATACTCGTCCTTTTGGAGAAGTGCATCCCATCTTCCCGTCTGATTTCCTCACTCCAGAGTGGAGGAAAAAGACGCTCAGGTGAAATGCTGACACATCAAATACTTATCGCCCAGTTCTATATGGCGGGCCTCTCTTGGGCACCAGGTAACAGGGTGAATCAGTCAGGGTTCAAGCGCAGAGACAGAACCACTGTTCATCACCGGATACAGGGTTTACTGTAGAAACGAGACCTAACTTAACTACTGAGAGGATCTGGGGGAGTGAAGGTCCAGGAGCGAAGTTGGAGGATCAGAGGAGTCCGTATCCTGGCTGTATGAGATGCCAAGCACATCTGGTCTTGAAAACGGAGCTTAGCAAACGAGGAGATCATGGGAGGTCTGTGGGTAGCTGTGCTTCTACGGGTCTGCCAGCAAGTATATGGGGAGGAACCTGGACCGATTCCTGGTCCACAGGATCAGCCGTCAGGAGGAAGAGCTCCACGCAGAGGGCAGGAGGGCGGGGACGAGCTGGAACCCACTGGTGCCCCATCTGATTTTGATGACCTTCAGCAGGTAACAGATGGTACTTCATTTCCATCTTTCAAATCCCATGCAAGTTCCTCTTTTGGCCAACTCTCAACCAGAACTATGTAAGAATGGGATTTTTAGCACACAATGTATTGGAGGTGGCACAGAACGAACTAGCCTACAGGCAGAGTAGTCACGACTGGAACGACCTGGGTTGGAGCTGAGATTTTAGGTGAGCATGCAGGGTGGGAGAGGGCAGGGGGAGAAGGGAGAGGGAGAGAGGGACCAGGTCATGATACGGAAGGGACAGGTCACGGACAAGTTGGGTGATCTGACCAAGTTCATTTCTGGGAAGATACAACTGGCTTTATTTCACCATGAGGGCTGAAGCAATGCCCATTTGAAGCACTCAGTTGTGTTGGCTTGAAGCAGGGGCATGTGGTTTCCAGAGGTTGAAAGGGTTCTCACTTGTTAGAATGTCTTGTAAGCTGGTCTGTATAATCAGGACTACTCCTTGTCAAAGCGCCACGACAGGGACAAGCCTACCGAATTGACTGCAGCCACCCCAACTCAAGTATCTCTCAATCACAGAAATTTTCTCTACCTCAGGCTTTAGAATGACAATAAAAGAAGGTGCTCAGTTACATTATGGATACATTTTGTAAAAGCCTGCCTAGGTAAGTAGCTAGATCAAGACTCACAGATACACAAGAAAGCACTCTACAAATAAAATTACAATGTGTTCATCAACTACCATTTCTCTCTAACCCAAGCATTAACCACAAACTCAGGTTATTATGCTAACTCCGGTATGAGTTATACACTTGCCCCCAAATGGATAGGGAAATATTTTTGTAGGGGTTGCCTGGATCTTGCAGGTAGTAAATTAGAATGCCAAACTGGCACGAGGGCAGGCTGAAGTTACAGATCATCATAGGAGACCTTTTGTAAAATTTCTGACCAGAATCCATGTCAAGATGGGCCAGCTTCCTTATTTCCCTTTGTAGGTGACACTCCCCTTTCCGTTGTGCCTCTTCTCTAGGGGTAGGCCTTTGAGGGACCTGAATATTTACGGAGCCTCCCACTCCCTGCTTTGCGTGTGCCTCTGGAGTGGTCTCCTGCCCCCAGCACTGTCATTCACACCCAAGCCTCTTGGTTCTTGAAACGGGGCTCCTATTTTGGTGTCCAGCTTGGCCGGCTGCACCCTCTTGGAATTTCCCTACTTTCTTCTGAATTCAACCATGCATTTAAAAAATACTTGCTATATTTTATGCTGTATTTTCAGGTGTTTTGTATGATTTGTTCAATGGTTTTAAAATCACAGATTCCTGAAGAAAAATTGCCAAGACAATTACTGGAATTCGTTCCAGCCAACAGATGCTCCACACTGCACCACCCTCCGACTGGGATTGTAAGTCCTACCTGGAATCTGAGAAGAACAGGCCTGGGCTAGAGAGGTTTCCTTGTGTCTTATCCTCTAGGAGTGTGGGGGTAGGAGGGGCATCCCCATCTCATCATCCTACTCGCGTTCTATTGCCAGGGATCTCCGGAATAGTGAAAGGCAGCTTTTGTTCTTGAGCTTTCATTGTTTAAGTTTACTGATGGTGAGAAACCTAATCATTACCCATGTCTTCGAAGGCACAAAGGATCAAGTAGCTCTTGGTTTAGCTGCCTTAGTGCTCTGTTGTGGTTTTGAAGTTCCAGATTAATGATCTGTTGAGTAATGGAGATGAGCTCCGGGGAATTCCTGGACCTAGCAAGCCATCTGCTCTTCTCTCCGGGTGCACTGAAGATAACCCGAGCCCACAAGTCAATGTGCCTTTTCAGATTAGGAACCAGTACCTAGAATAAAGGAACAGGGGTGGAAAATCAACTTTTTTTTTTTTTTCACTCCTAGCTGGGAACATTTGAATGGAGACTTTGACGTGCTCTTCTTTTCATTTATTTGGATGCTCCTTCCATGAAAATAATAAGCCATCTCTTACCCGAGGAAGAGTATGAAAATAGAAACAAAATTTACTCGTTCAATAAATATTTATTGTGCATCTTCCCTCTCTGTGTTAGGCATGGAAAGGAAAGGCCTTGTAAAACAGGTCAGAAGATCAAAGGAGACTGGCAGATAAGGGGCTGCTCTGGACCTGTGTTGGCTAATTGGTGCAGACGTGCTTCAAATCAGGGACTGAGTACCCCCAATGAATGTACTGTTGCTTGTGTGCGGCATCAGGGTTGAGACAGGTGAATGGGGTTGGGGAGAAGGGCAGACATGTTGCCCCAGTCCCCCAGAAGAATGTTCTGCTGAAAACCCAATGCAACAGTCAAAGGTACCTAAAATCAGATGATGTGTGAAATAAAAGTCAAGGTTCTATTTATTCTATGACAGTGTAAATAAATCACATCTTCATGAGGATAGAAACATACAAAGAAAGATTATGAGAGCGATTTTGTACTTTTAAGTTCTAAATGTAACTCATCTTCAGTTCTTTTATCATTTTTTTAAAGATTTTATTTATTTGTTTATTTGAGAGAGAGAGAGAGAGAAACAGCATGAGAGGGGATAGGGTCAGAGGGAGAAGCAGGCTCCCCGCCGAGCCGGGAGCCCGATGTGGGACTCGATCCCAGGACTCTGGGATCATGACCTGAGCCGAAGGCAGTCGCCCAACCAACTGAGCCACCCAGGCGCCCAAGTTCTTTTATCATTTTATGTTCTTCTACAATCCACTTGACTGGCAGGTAAGTGTAGGCTTCTCAGTTTCCCTCATGCTCTGACACTGTGCAAATCTCCCTACCATCTCAATGTCACCATCCCTTTTCCTGAACTCCAGCATCTTCGCTTCCACTGGTGTTCAACCAATGGGAGGAATGATCCCCAAATTTCGAGCATGGCTATTTCAAATCAAAACTCTCTAGAGGGGCACCTGGGTGGCTCAGTCGGTTAAGTGTCTGCCTTCGGTGCAGGTCATGATCTCAGGGTCCTGGGATCGAGCCCCACATCAGGCTTCCTGCTCCATGGGGAGTCTGCTTCTCCCTCTCTCTCTCTGCCCCTCCTCCCAACTTGTGCTCCTTCTCTCTCTCTTTCTCAAATAAGTAAATAATCTTAAGAAAAAACAAAACATAAACTCTCTAGAACCCTGTGTTCTCTCTCCTAATCAAGGGGTACTTGTGAGTAGGGGTACCATGAGATGAAGCAAAGTTGGTAGAGTGTGATCTTCATGAAGCCTGGGCCAGTATTGATCTTATTCAGCACTGTATCTCCAGGACTGTAGTTCCTAATGCCTGGAAAGAAGTGGCTGCTCAATAAATATTTATTAACTCAATGAATAAATGAGTGAGTGAGTGAATAAGGAGAGGAGGAGAGTCTATTGCAGGGACGTTTATAGGAGTCCCTGCCAGGAGAAATGTCTCCCCATCCCCCAAGCTGGATCTTTTGAGATAAACAGCTTTCTTTAGGAACACCTGGAGGGATGTGGGTCTGCTGCCTGCTTAAGACCAATAAAATCCTCCCTGGTCCCTGACACCTGAGAATAGCTGGACATAATTGAAGGCCCTAGAAACGCTGGTCATTAAGAGAGGCAGGGAATTGAAGCTGGCAGGAAGTCAAAAAAGTGTGCGGAGGGCTATCTGGGCACCTCCTTCTGGACAGTCGTCAGCACCCTCGGTGGTCTCGGCAGCGGCGGCACCATCATCAGGCAAACCGACCTTGGAGTTCACGCGCCGAGCTGTCCTGCTGAATACGGGGGGGGGGGGGGGGAAGCAACGGACACTAGTCTCTACTTGTGGCAGCTCGGAGGGCACTTCTGTGATTCTGCTAGATAGGAACCACCAGCTTACAACGAATGGCTTGTCTGCCCTTCGCCTGGAAGAGAGACCGTCAGCCCTCCCCCTTTCCAAGATCCGAATTAAGTCATAAGTTGATGATAGACAAAATTAATAACCAACAAATGTTTATATACATAAAAACAATAAATACACACACATAAAAAGAGACGAGCCTATAAACCCGTATGTTTGGATCTAGACAAACTGCAGTATTTTCCAGCAGTGGGGTAGGGAGGAAGGGGTGACGTGGGGAGAGGGGGGTGGGCAGGAAAGCAAGGTATCTAATGGAGTAGGAGTTAGGAAACGCTGGCGCTGAATAAAACTTGCCCAGTCAGAAGATTTCCCTAAGCTGGGCTCTTTGAAATATCCCCATTAACCAAGATAAAACACCCACAGATGCTCCGCCAGTCTCAGTTGATTAGCAGAACATTAAATGTCTTCATTATGGAAAGAGATACTCTCTCATTCAGAAGCAGTAATGAGCTATTTCCCCTCAATCCCACTGGGAGGGAGGGTAGGGGACTTCCATAATTTTTTCCCTCTCTGATGTTGGTGTGGTGGTAAAATGAGAAGTAAGCTTTAATGGTAAAAGCTAAAGAGAGGCCCATTCACCTCCACTTACCCACCCTCGCTCCGGCTGAGGTAATTTTTGCACCAAACTCCATGAATTCTCACTCCCATAAGTTCCTCATTCTACTGCCATCTGACTTATCTTCTCTAGCCCTGTCACTAAATGATTTTAAGATATACTAAACTATTTAAAGATCACCATGACCCTAAAATTTACCAAATACAACACAAACAAACCAACCACAGACAAGCTAAAAAATAAAAAAATATATATATATTTTCCCTTGGATGAATGGCAGAGACTCTTAACTAAAGAATGCAGGGCTAAGAGTCCCCATTTAATTTGCCAGTGTGGTCTGGGCAAAAATCAGGCAGATCTTGATGAATGACACCTGAGTACTGCAAGCCCAACCAAGTGGTGGCGTCAGTCACCACCATCATGCTAGATGTGGTATCTTTGCGATCTAAATAGCAGGTTAACACATCTTTAAATACACGTTATGTGGCCATCAGTTTGGCCAATGTATTCTTTTCCATTCTAATCAAGGGGAACCGGAAACTGTTCACATTCACATTAGATGGACAACAATAGATGTTCATGGTCCTTCAGGACCTAGGTACTCACTCCCCCTGATGTTAAGAGTGTGGACGGCTGATGGCTCATAGCTGAGTCCCTCCAAGGACTTGCCCTTCCCTGAAGGGAGCTCCCATGGAAAAGTTATGCGCTCTTCCTTGGGGTCAATGCATTTCCAGTGACGGGTCAATGCAGTAGTATAAGGCTCATCTCATTTACTTTGGTCCAGGACATCTCTGATGGGCCATCCCTGTGGGATTGGCTAGCTCTCTGCTGCACCTGTTTTGCAGTTCAGCTGCTCCCGTTGCCCGGTCCTGCTTCCCCCACTCCCTTAAAGATGTTGTTCCTGAGACTGACTGCTCCCCAATGAACCGCCTGTATGCATATCTCTGTCTCAGGATCTGCTTCACGTGAAATCCTTTCCGCGACAAACCCTGGAGCACTCCCATGGCACCAACATGCGCTTCCTTCAGTGCTTTCCTCAGTGTCGAAAACGCTTTCCCTCTTGTGGTGGATGATGTGATCTACTGCCCAGATCCAACATGAGAAATGGAAGACTTATTTCCCCAGCACCTGGGATCGCTGCTGGGGACCCGCCCTCTTTTGAACAAAATTACTCATTCTGAGTCACACCTGCTTTTAGGGACAGCCTGCAACACCCATGATGGATCCACCTGATGATATAAATGGCCTGGCTCCCTCACTCCTACTTGGAAAAACTCTGAAGCAGCCACTTCAGTTCCAGAGCTCTTAGGGGTTGGCTGAGGCCCTTGCTTGGATTATATCATGGTTCAACTCCTTCTCCCCAATCCTGTGTCTTTCCCTTCCCAGAAGCATTCTCTAACGAAAGTCTCATATGTTAATCCCCATCTTAAAAATCTTCCTGGTAAACCCAACCTGCAACATCTCTCTATTCTGAGGTAATTCTACTCATCCTTTAAGAACTCAGCTCAGAGGTCCCCACATCTAGAACCTCCCCCCACCCTACCTATACCAATCACCCTTTCTCACTGGGATAGTTTTCCCAGAACATCCTGCATCCTCCACTGTAGAAAGTCTCTCTTTCAATTTATCTACACATGTGGTTTTCTCCTGCATTGGATTGTGTGCTTTTTGTGCTGCCCAACTGATCTTCCCAGGGGCAGAGAGAAGAGCACTAAACTATGCCTCAGAGATCTGAATTCCAGTCTCAGCTCCCTACTTATCTTCTATGTGCCTTTGCCTCTCTGTGTGTCAGTCTGCATATAGTAAGATGGAACTGGTAATCTTCATTGTTTTTCCCTTACCCAACGGGTTTATTTATTTATTTGACAGAGAGAGAGAACAAGCAGGGGGAGTGGCAGGCAGAGGGAGAAGCAGGCTCCCTGCTGAGCACAGAGCCCAACGTGGGGCTCGATCCCAGCACCCTGGGATCATGACCTGAGCTGAAGGCAGACACTTAACCGACTGAGCCACCCAGGTGCCCCTACCCAAAGGGTTTAAAATTTATCAGTATAGTCGTGGTTGGGGAAACTCTAGGCAGGACCCCCTCAGGGGTAGTTAAATATATCTCCTCTTAACAATGTCCATCTGTCCAGTCTTCTGCAGGGTTGACAGGAGAGCTGGATGCCTGCAAGGAGATAGGTGTAGAACACCAGTCTTGGTTCTCAGACCAGGGATATGCTGATGTCAGCGTAGGCCAGGGATTTGCTGGGGCAGCCCCAGTTCAATTTTTTAATCCAGATGCTTAAATAAGCATATTTAAATATCATTAACCCTGGGACACCTGGGTGGCTCAGTCAAGCGTCTGCCTTCGGCTCAGGTCATGATATCAGGGTCCTGGGATCCAGCCCCACATTGGGCTCCCTGCTCCGTGGGGAGCCTTCTTCTCCCTCTATCGCTCCGCCTGCTCGTGCACACGTGCTCACTCTCTCTCTCTGACAAATAAATAAATAAAATCTTAAAAAAATATATCATCAACACTTATGCTTTTGTAGCACTTAGCGTATAAACAAATTGCTAAGCCACAAAAAGAAATCCTTTTTTAGACCACATGAGCCAGTTTGGGTTTGGAACAATTATTATTCTGTATATACACTAAATCAAAGTAGTAAATTGGTATTTATAAACTGCCCTTTATACATTTGGTTAGTGTGACTTCATTCCCCAGACACCTGGATAGTGAAATTTACTTGCTAAGTTTTCAAGGCTGAGGCTCAGACTTCTTGGAGTGCTCAGCAGTGTTTGAAGTCACTTCCTTAAAGCCCAGTTTAAAATGATGATATGCGGTAACAATTTATTGAGCCCCTCATGTGCGTCAGACCCTGTTTTGGCCATTACTTTTATCTTTATAATGACCCTGCCAAGTACCTCTCCTTTTGTACAGATGATAAAACTGGGGCTTTATCATGCTTACTGGTGTGCTGGGGTCAGCTCAGACAAGCTATACAGAACCAACAGTGAGAATCTCTTCCTCATTTTGCATTCAGTGACAACCCGTTGGTCGCTGAAAATTGGCCATGGTGGGAGTATTTACATCACAAAAACTGGCACGTGTTCCAAATTAGGGCCTTATTTATTTATTTCAGAGTGTTGTTCAAAATTTACCAGCATACCACAGTTTCAGCTACTCACCAGCTGAGCCAAGATTCGAACTCTGATCTCTTAGTCTCCGAACTCTTGTCTGTTCCCCTTTGATAGGAGAAGCCCCAGGCTGATGTCAGTACCCAGCGCTTTCCTAAAGCTCGGGAGCTCTCCGTTCTGAAGACCACCTCTCCTCCTGTCCCCAACCAAATTCTGCTAACTCAAGATAGGAAGCAAAGTTCAGCCAGGGGCTAACCAGAATTCCCTTTATTCTGTTTCAACTCTTGCCAGAGAGGAAAGTCACATGGTGAAACTGCTAGAGAAAAACCAAAGAGACAAAGACAGTTTGGCTCCTGTTTGTTCAGTGTCCGTGAATAAATGCGAAGGAGGAACTGAATAAACCATTAGTTCCCAAATGCTTTGAGGAGCCCCACTGCAGAGCTCTTTTACTTGGCAGTGAGGAGAAGGACCCCATGGAAGCCTTAATCAACACCATCTAATTAAGGAGATGGAGTTTAATCTCTGGGCCAAGTGTCCATCTGCTTCCCATTTCCAATCATTTAGCACACATTAGAAGTGAACACAAGATAAACTCAGGACAGCCTCAGCAACCATTACATTTCCAAGACAGGAGAAAGACAAGAAACTAAGGGTGGAGTGGTAAGAGCACAAGGCAACGTTCTGCTCGTGCCCAACACAGAAACCCCCATCTGTGAGCCCTGCAAAATCAGCTGCTTTCTCAGTCAGCAAAGAATGTCTGCAATTGCCTGCTTAGGAACAATCCAGGTCAAGAGGTTGAGTTCTTGAAAGACATCGGAGGAAGGCTCTTTCCAACAAAGGTAGAAAAAGTGTGGTCCAGGGGATGCGCTTACCTCTGGGAGACTCACAGTGAGCACATTAACAACATTAATGACTGCAAACCAGGATTTTTAAAGAGTGTTAGTCACTGAGTGGAATAGAAGACAGCTTTATCCCCACACATACCTGCCCCGATACAGTTTATCCTTATCCCTTAGATGAAATCTAGAGCACACTCTCTGGTTTCTGTGAAGGAAAAGTCCTGTGGCCACTGAATATCATGAAATAACACTCTCTCAGTAACTAAAATTTCCAGCCTGTGTAAGAGTAAAAAATCCAATTCATTAAAAAATAATGTAAAACACCTCCTTCTCCCAGCTTGGCATGGCTTCAGTGGAAAAGAACATGGGGTGAGAGAAGCTGGGTGGCTGCTTTCTTCTTGATTCTTCCCTCTCCCCACCTGACTCTCAGTTTGCTAGGTGTGATTTCTGTTCCGCTCCAGTGCTGGAGTGGTGAGGAGTACCTGACAGGTACAGTCATGACTGGTACTGCGGTCTCTGGGTTTGGCAGAGGTTCAGCTCTCTTGCCTTATTGCACTGGTGAAAACCTCCAGTAAGTACAGTATCGATCATTTCTGTTCTCAGGTCTTTTTTTGTTTTGTTTTGTCATAGACGATTAGATTTATCATAGTATGCTACGAGTTTTTACTATGAATGACTGTTGAATTTAATAAATTTTTTCTACATCCACTGTGATGATCAAATGATCTTTTTTCTTTATTCTGTTGCTGTGTGAATTACATGGATTGGCTTCTCAAATGTTAACACGTGCATCCCTGGGTTAAACTGCACTTAGTTATGACATATTATCCTTTCCCAAATCATTGGATTTTAATGATATTATGTGTAGGATTTTGCATTTGTAGTTTTGAGGAACACTGACTTACTATTTTCTTTCTTGTAATGTCTCTATCAGGTTTTACTATCTTGATCATGTTGTCTTCATAAAATGACTTGAGAAGCACATACTCTTTTTCTATTCTCTGGAAGAATTTATGTAAGATTGGTGTTATTTCTTCTTTAAATGTTTGGTAGACTTCACCAGTGAAAACATTAATCCTCGAGATTTCTTTGTGGGGTGAATTTATTTCTTTTGGATTGCACTCTGGGTTCTTTGGAGATCCCTCCATCACTGGGAACCATTCACCTATGAATCTCTGCTTTAGGGGACTCACTCTCTGGTTGGCTGCCTAAGACCCCTTCATTACTCTGCTTTCACCACCATAACAAAACATCATAGACTGGCTGGCTTAAATAACAGACATTTATTTTATCACAGTTCTGGAGGCTGGAAGTCCAAGATTAAGGTGCCAGCAGAATTGGCTTCTGGTGAGGGCTCTCTTTTTGTTTGCAGACAACCACCTTCTCACTCTGTCCTCAAATGGCCTTTCCTCTGTGCATGCAAAGGAGGGGGGGAGAGAGAGAGAGGGCGCTCTGGTCTCCTTCCCTTCTTATAAGGACACCAGTCCTATCAGATTGGGGCCCCTGTCTTACGACCTCATTTAACCTTAATTACCTCTTCAAGTCCCTATCTCCAAATATTGTCACGTTGAGCTTCAACACATGAATTTTGGGGGACATAGTTCAGTCTGTAACAACCCTAATTCTCTGTGACCACCTCCACACAGACACTCCCCTGTTCTTTTCCCATTGCTTTTTCAGGTGGCCCCATGGGCAAGGCCCCTCTGAGATAGTTCTGCTCTCTCTCCCTCTCTCTGCTTACCTCTGGTGCACAGAAGATATCTTCATCTTAAATCCTTCAGTAGAGGGAATGAAAATTACTCTCAGACTAGAGTCTCTATATTGTCATCTCATGATGCTTCAGCTAGCCTCCAGGCCCTTCAGATTTCTTGTCTCTGAGCCAAACACCCCAGACTGCTTTCTAGAGGGCTCATCTGAAGTCTTCTGCAGGCCCCCTTGATGCCTTTATTGGTAGGCTTGAGGTAAGGCATGTGCCTCCCTCGTGGATGGTGTAAAGAGGCTCCCTGACCACTTACCTCCAAGGAAAAGCCTCTCTCCAATTCCCATCTTTGCTTTTGTTCTCCTCAACTTCTTGATAGGCTGGAGATGAGCAATGAGCTGAGTCACAAAAGTGGCTTTCATATACCTCCACTTCCAGTTTTGCTTAAGTGATCTAGCCAGGACCTGCATGCTAAAGCCTCTACTGACACTGAGACTGTCCCATTTTAACCTCTTGTTACATGAGCTAGTACGCTGTACAAGTCTCTCTATTAACAAATTGTAGAGATAAGGACTCAGAGATTGACAAACATTTCGTTCTGAGACAATTTCCAAGTCATGCACAACAACTATTTTAAAATGGCACTTTCCGCAATTTAAGAGTCTGTCATCATCCTTCTTTTGGATTATTTCCTGGGCTTATCTCAGAACTTAGAAAATGCCACGAGCACTCAGAGTAGATACTTTTGCATCTCATGGTGTCAGATTCAGGCTCCATTTCACTCTCCTTTTGAGAGTGAAGACTTAGGAGACCACATTCCTGCTGTGGCATCTCTTGTCAGACCCCAGGTCCACGGCTCCAGTGTTGGAATGAGACCTCAGTTTTCCACCAGCCTTTTCCTCATGGCTGCCCGAGAGGCTTTGGCCACTGTGCAGAGGAAGTAGATGGGAGCTGCAAGGAGTAAACGTAGTCAGTCTTAAAAAAAAATCACAGAACAGAAATGAGACTCTAACCCGAGTTTGGAGAGCAAGAGAAAGGCATTGCAGTATTAGGCTGCGGGAAGGGAAGGACCTCCGTGGCTGGGCACGAAAGGCAATATCTGGTAGAGGATTGAGGACCACTCTAATGACTTCATTTTAATTTGATTACCGCTGTAAAGACCTGTCTCCAAATCAGATCCCATTCTAAGGTAGCAGGGAGGAGGGTGGTGTTAGGACTTCAAAATATGAATTTTGGTGGCGTGGGGTCACAATTCAACTCATAAATAACAGATGCCATCAGTCAAGTCTGCTGGCTTATCCTTGAGGCTCCAGCCTCAGATCACATGCCTAAATCTGTTCAAAGAAGGGACAGCAGGAAAACATGGGTCAGGCCACTTGGCTCTACTCCCCCTTTCTGCTCCCAAAGATCCATATGACCATGGGCAAGTCTCTTCTCTTTCAGCTTCTGCTTTGTCTTATAGAAAATCAAGGAACTGGATTAAAGTTTCTAAAGTTCTGACCTTCTGTGGTTCTAAAGAAAGCTGCAAGAGAGAGCCAGCATGGTGGCAGCCAGGCCCCCCAGTAATCTGAGACACACTTTTGTTGGCAGGAGCACAGAATCTCTGCTCCTGTCAAGGCAGAGACTTAAAGCCAGTTAACACCGGGTTGGGGGTTAGTGTTTTTTGAGTACTAAGTAGATTTTCAGGTGGTCCAGCTCTCTTGGAAAACAAACTATATATTTTCCTCGGCTGCCTTTCTTCCTCTTGTAAGCGAATGAGAGGATTAATGCAGAGAGGCTTTAGTTCTGGTCTTTGAGAGGGCAAGGGAGAGTTAAACACAAGAACTGGATCAATATAGCATCGTTCTGCTCAGAAGGATTTAGTATCACAGGGCATTAAACCTGGAACCCTCAATGTCACCTGGACCAAGGGCCTTATTTTATACCTAGAAGTACTGAGACCTAGAGAAGTTTAGTTAGTTCATCACTGTCATACACACTGTTAGTTAGAGGGAGCACTGGGATTGGGACCCAGCTGCTTGGCTATAATACCACACTCTGGTACTCCTGTGTCTGCAGAAATTAAGATTTGAGAAATCCTATCTGCTTTTTCGGTAAACAGCATTGGGAGTGTCTGCCCTGCTCGCGAATCAATTCTCCCACTTTTCTTGAGGGCAGCAGCATGATGGTGTGTGAGGTAGGGCAACCACATTGACCAACTGGATCATTTCCCCTGGAGACCGGGAATCAGAGTTAGCAATTCCAGTCCAGCCCGGTCTCCCCTTCAACCCTAAAGCTTTGCCATGGACATCTAACTGGCACACGAGGATGGTCTCTGAGGAAGAAGAGATGCGAACGCAGAGAGCACACTCTCTGGTCCCCAGGGGCTTCCATATCCCAATCTTGTCTTCTCAGACGCTTGGCTGTTCTCCTGTCCCTCGGGGTCTATAAAACACCTGCACCTCAATACAAAGCACCCTCCTCTATTTACCCCCTAAAACTTGTTTGAATTGAATTAGTGCTGTTGCTTGCCACCAACAATTTTAACTAACACGATTCCTTCTTATCTTAGGAAAAATTGAACACATTTTCTTTCCATTTAGTTTAATGAACATGCTATCACAGAGGACCAGTGTACCCTCCAACTCCTTCCAGAAACCAACGTAATAGCTGTCTCTATCTCTCCCATCCAATCAATTGCTTAATCTGGACAGTTTTAGCAGGACTCTCAAATCCATCGCTCTTATCTATAAATGCTGCCACTAAATTTAGGACCTTATTTCTTCATGCTGGTCATTTGCAATAATCTCCCAACTGGTTGTCTCTACACTCATTTCTCATTTTTAATTCATTGTCCCTTCAGATGTGACTCCTGATGCTTGCGTTATGACTCTGCCTAATGTTAAAGTGGCAGGATCTGAGCTGCTGAGCAGGAGAGTGCCTGGAAGGGGCTAAACCAGTGTATTACTTTTCTATTTCTATATAACAAACATTTAGCAGCTTAAGCAACATCTGTTTATATTTTTTAAAAGATTATTTATTTATTTGAGAGAGAAAGAGGGAGAGAGAGCACAAGCAGTAGGGAGCAGCAGAGAGAGAAACAGTCTCCCCACTGAGCAAGGAGCCCAACTCAGGACTTGATCCCAGGATGCTGGAATCATGACCTGAGCCGAAGGCAGATGCTTAACTGACTGAGCCACCCAGGTGCCCCACAACTTCTGTTTATAATCTCACAGTTCTGTAGGTTAGAAGTCAGGTCAGCTTGTCTGGGTTTTATGCTCAGGGTCTCTGAAAGCCAAAATCAAGATGTTGGCTAGACTAGGCTCTTACCTGGAGGCTCTGGGAAGAATCTCTTAAGCCTTTGAGGTAGTGGGCAGACCTCAGCGCCTTGTAGTTTTAGGCCTGCTTTCTCCATTTCCTTGCTGGCTGTCAGCTGGAGATCATTCTGCTCCTAGAGGCCACCCACATCCCCTCTCACACGGCTTCTCCATGTTCCAAGCAGGACTGGGGCTTTGAGTCCTTCTCGTGCTTCAGTCTCCTGTTCTTCTGCCACCAGCTGGAGAAAATTCTGCTTTTAAAGGGCTCATGTGACCAGATTAGGCCTACCCTTTCTGAGGAGTAACCTTAATCACATCTGCAGGATCCCTTTTGCCCTATGACCTGGCATAATCATGGGGATGGCATCTCATATACTCCCAGGTTCCACCCACACTCAGGTGGAGAGATTATACAAGGCTGAGGTCACTGTGGTCATTTTTCAAATTCTGCCTGCCACAGACAGGGTCATGGGTGGGATTCCTCCCCTAAGAAGTTTGGGAGAGGTCAGATGTGTGAATTCGGGCATAGTGCAATGGACCGAAGCGTGGTCAATGACCTCAGTCCAGGGGAGGTCAAGGCAACAGCGGAGCCCAAATTAAAGACAACAGCTGGACTTTTTGTGTCATGTGTTTGTGGGGTGGGAGAAGCAGTGTGAGGAAGGGGAATAGTGGGAGGGAGATGTGCAATGAGGGGAAGGTGCTGGAAAGTTATTTGTTATTATATAAGCCTTATGAACAAATGGCCCAGTGGGCGTAGAAAGAATATTTCTTTTCTTGGGGCGGCCAGAGCTCCAGTAGTCACTCTTCTGACCAAATTTTTCAAAAGCTTCCCCATATTCCTCAGTCTGGCATTCAAAGGCTTCCCTTTACAGGCTCCCGTTACATTCCAGCCTTATTTTTTACACGTCCTTCTCCGGCCGACATTTCAGTAGAACTGGTATATAGTGAAATTGGTGACATAGTGGAGGATTGATGCCAGCCAGTTGTTCCTGAGAGAAGTCACAAGTGGTGCTGTTAGGTTGCTGAATTTAAGGTGATGTGGGGTCTACCTCCAGTCTTTAGCACCTCAAAAGCAGACCATGCCTAGGGCAGTGCTCAAATAGGCACTAATAATATTTGCCATCCATGTTTGCCTTGGCGTGTGAACTGATCTTTCCCTCTCCTCCACTGGCTAATCTCTGTTACATCTGGAGTTTCTAGCCTCTCAGCTTTGGCTCAGGAGGGACTGCTTCCTGAGCCCTTGTGAATGCTTCGCCTTTCCAGCAATTGTAGCAGAACCAGCTGCCAATCCAATCAGAGGGGGCCCAGGGCAAAAGTGAAAATGTGGGGCTCTTGTCCAGAAATGATGAATTCCAACATGGCGGCTGCAGAGCATTGAAGTGAGCCTGGGCGCTGGAGCTGCACAGGTCCACACTCAATAAGCTACCCTCACTCGAAGGCCCTCCTATTTTGCCTCATTCCTGTTTACATCCACATAGTAGATTTTCAAAAATTGCTGTTGAATGACACCCAAGGATTTCAAATATGCTGGCAGGATATGCCATGCTGGAAAGTTCTCTAAATCTGTAAACATTGCATTGAAATAAGTCTTGGGCTTAATGCATGCTATAAAAATGCTAACAGACATGTTTGGTGCCTTAAGCAGCAAATGGCAGCTCAGTTTAGGAAACGTCATCCAGACTCTGAGATATGGAATCGTAACGGGCAAAGTTATGGAAGGGGCGAACAGTGGGGAAGGTGAGAGACCTCTTTTTGGAGCTACAATACTTCCTTAGGAAGTGGGGCGGAGTGAAAAAGTGAAAAAGTAAAGCCCACTTAGCAAACGTCAGGGCTTCTAGGCTTTGGGGACATGCTTTTTCCAAGGATGCAGAAGGCATTCTCAAAAACACCTTGGAGTGGGGCTGGCATGGTGGGGCTGGGGCGGTGCAGGACTGGGGCGGGACAGAGGTACTGGCTTCAATACAACAGCTCTCTAATGAGCTTTAATAATTAGCAAGGCTGCATTCTGCCTTCCCATCCTGGGCCTGACAGGCTGGTGAGAGTTATGAAATGGCCGCCGGCAGATGAATGGGGATTGCCTCCGCCATCTGTCTTCCAAATGATCCTGTAGGTACAGCTATTATTTCAGTCAGACACTGGCAGGCGGGCAATTGTTCACAGCCTCCATGAAGAATAGTGGCTGTCAAGAGTTTGGTGAGTGTTACGACTTCCCACAGACCCGTTTTTAGCTGGTGTGAGACATTAAAACATGGAGGGACACAGGACACAGGAGTCGTGACTGACCGGGAATTTTCAGTGGGCTTTCCCCTCACTGGGGTCACTCTATCCCTCTCCCCGTATTTCCCCCTCCTGTACCTCCCCACTCCCTTCACCCCAAGCCTCTTTTCCCTGCCAGTGTTTCTCCTCCTTTCTCTTTTTTCCTCTTCCTCTCACCAAACTACACAAATATCTGTCGCATCCGGGAGACCCTCCTGGTGTGAAGGGATGCGAGTGTTGAGGTAGAATGTGCCAAGGAGACAGGAGTCAAACCACTGCAGCTCTGCAACCCCTGGTGACTTGACCCCAGGGAAGGAGGGATGCAAAGGGGAGCTTAAAAGACACAGAGCAGAGAAGCCAACGAAAGACATACAGCATTAAATATTGTGTCAATCCTGGCTAATAAGGTGGCCGGAAGATAAGAGAAACCAGTTAGAAGACATGGAATCTCATCACAATCCCCCAAAGGCAGGTGTGAACTTGAGCTCACTCAATAGCTCCCTGTAATTTATCAGCATTTGAATTTTCATCCCGTTATGGACCAATCTGAGTGACGCGATTCAGCCCACACCAGGTTTGACATGACAGATGGATTCGGAGCCCCATACACCTCGCACACCTCGCTCACCTCGCTCACCTCCGCACTCCCAAGCACACGTCCCGCACACAGAGTTGAGTAGGGCCCCATTGTCCACCCCACCTCTGGAGCAGGAGATGTCTCTGGAAGGATAGCACCTTGAGAGTCAAGTTCAAGCGTAGAATCAAATGATTGCTCATTAAGCTTGGTGAGTATGGCAAAGAAACTCAGGGTTCACTGTTTTCCTCCTTCAACCCCTCTCACATTCCTACGTTCTTCCTCTGCAGCAGCTCCCTCCCTCCCCTCCCCTAGCTCTCCAACCACTACTTCCATCCTGCTCACAAGCAAGGCTGAAAAACAAAACAACAAAACCCTCCCGGGCTGCTCCAGCTGCAGGGGTGCCATACATTAAAACGCTGTATCTCATTAGACAACGTAGTCGAAGTTTCCTTACTTTGACTTTGCCAGGAAGAGAATCTGAGGATGGTATGTGAAGGATTACTGAGATGTCTGTTGTGCTCACAGTCAATCAACTGAAACAGTGTTCTCTATTGGGATTTGGGTGGCGTAAAAAGTTGGGGATCATTTTTTTAAAGATTTTATTTATTTATTTGACAGAGACACAGCGAGAGAAGGAACACAAGCAGGGGGAGTGGGAGAGGGAGAAGCAGGCTTCCCGCTGAGCACGGAGCCCCATGTGGGACTTGATCCCAGGACCCCAGGATCATGACCTGAGCTGAAGGCAGACGCTTAACTGAGTGAGCCACCCAGGCGCCCCGGGGATCATTTTTTATTTTGTGTTGAGATTCAAGCTCAAAGTTGTTCCTAACATGGTGCAGTATGTCCAGTGGGTTTCCTGGCTGATGCCCTGCCATTCGAGTGACCATGTGGTTTCTCAGGGATCTGAGTGCTCTTGAATGAAAGGAGTCCCAATTCATGGTTACAGCAGGACAGCAGATACAAACCTGGCTGTCCCGAACAAACCTGGGGGCACGGTCTCCTGCCTATCCATGGAAAGGCTGAATAGGAGGGGGAAGGATTTCACTGCAAGCAAGCAGATGGCCTCTTCTGAGTGTCTAAAGCCCTAGCTGAACTTGTCACCCATTTGGCATCTAGAGGATTCTGCCTTGAAGTTTTATTTCTCCTTATATGAATCTGTCCTTGAAGTTGGGGTCTGGATTCCTCTTTCCATTCTCCCAGAAGAGTTCCACAGGTCTCAGTAAATGCTTGTTGAGCAAGACCAAGTTTGGCATGAGAGGAGCTATTGGCTGTCCCTGGTTTCAGAGGGACACACCTACCCCCCACCTTGGGGGAGAACCCTCCTGAGAGCTTCAACGCCTCACCTTGGGGGTTAAGGACTGTGTTGGTTTCCTGTCATTTCTGTAACAAATGACCACAAACTTAGCAGCTTGAACCAACACAAATTTATTATTTTACAGTTCTAGAGGTCAGAAGTCCTCAAACCAAGGTGTTGGCAAGGCTGCATTTGTTCTGGAAGCTCTAGGGCAGAATCTGTCTCCTTGCCTTTTTAACTTCTAGGGGCCAGCTGCATTCCTGGATTTGTGGCCCCTTCCTCCATCTTCGAGGCCAGTAGTTGAGCATCTTGCAACTTCTCTGCTTTCCTCCCACCCAGCCTTTTCTGACTCTGACCCGCCTCCCTCTTTCTTATAAGGACCCTTATGATTACACTGGGCTCATTGGATAATCCAGGATAATCTCCCCATCAGGAGAGTCCTGATTTTAGCAAAGTAGGAAATTAGATAATTTGTTGGAAGTAAAGGATTTTGCCAAGAGACTTGGGGAGAGTGGGAGAGGTCTGGGAGCAGTGTGCCAAGATGCCTGAGATGATATGTCAGGCAGGGTTCAGGCAGAGGAAGAGACCGTGCCAGTTATTGAAATGGGAGGAATTTAACACAGATCATTGTTAATTAGTAAACAGGAGTGAACTGCTAAGGGATCCAGAAGCAGCAGGTGCAATGCTGAGGGTCCAGCTCCAGCATCACAAAGCAGGGGGTGGGGGGAAAAGAGGGGATTTAGAACCGAGGCGCAATAAATCCATAACGGCATAGATGAATAACAGAGTTGCCCAATACAATAGATAAAGAATTTTATAGTTTAGAAAACCATGATCCCTTCTTTCCAGATTCAGAATCCATAGAAAAGGAAAGCACTGAAGAGTTCAGGAAAACGCATTGCTGCCAAAGCTGGATGGGGCAGTGGGAACACCTGCCAATATCAGATGTAAGACAGGCACAGAAAAGGCAGTGACTGTTTATTGTATTTGTTTGTTTGCTTGAGGGAATTTACATGGACCCTGACTAATGCTTTCCACCTTCCAGAGGCTGGAGAACCTTCCTGTAATTCAGCTGCTCCAATGGGGGTAGCTAGGAGGTAGCGCAGAGTGGATGCCCGAGGCTGGTGGCTGCAGAGCAAGGACCTGAGGGGCTCTGTGGGAGGGAAGCACAGCCATTTGAATCTTGATAGATGGGGATGATTTGCTTACAAAAATGTGGTCTCAGTTTATACTTCCATTCAATGGCATTTGCTTATCGAGTGTCATGAGCTTTTGAACACTACTTTTTAAAAAATTTACATTGCTCAAAGAGTGAGGCTATCTTTTCATGTTTAGCAACTTGGATTTTTCTTTTTTTTTTTTTCTGTGAACACCCCTTGGTGTCTTGCACGGGGACTTTAACCCAAGGAAAGGTTCATTTATGTAATGAGCGTGTCCTATGTGCCTACTAAACCATAGGTCCCTGGGCAATCTGGTGAACGAAATAGCCATGGTCCAGAGCTGAATATGGGCCAGACAGTAAAGACAAAAACACAGGTCTGAGTACACGTTCGGGGGGTTCTCCTTTAGATGCGGTGGTCAGGGAAGGTCTTTCCGCAGAGACATGCAAGTGGAGAGTTGATAGCCGAGAAATGATGTGCTACTGAAGAGCTGGGGAAGGAAGTATTCTTGACAATCAGAGACAGCAGGTGCCCAAGGACCTGGCATGTTGGGAGAAAGGCAAGATGCCCGGGCCAAGGACAGCACAGTGAGAAATGAGGTGGGTTTATTCTGGGTCCTGACTGAATTCAGGGGCAGACCTGGGCCCTACATTCAAGGCTTTCTTTTCTTAGGTAAAAAGCCTACAATGAAACTTTGGGCCAATGTCTTTTGTGAGCATGCTTGTGGAATTGGGCTCGCGGGGACTTCAGAAGCCCTCGTCCGTCACAAAGCAGGACTACTATGGATCATTCCTCCCAAAGAAGGACGAGTTCGAATAGCTTCTGCGTAGGTATAGTGCTTTCCCCTAATTGCCCCTTCTTGTCGCTCATATTTTGTAAGGGTAATATTCGTTGGAGTTAACGCTAGCCCTCGTGCCGCCACTGCAGCCTCCTTCTGCCTTTAATCCGCCCTCATTCCACTTCAGGGAGGAGGAAGTGAATAAGGGGGAACACAGAATGGGGGACCCAGTGGGGTGGACCATTCCTCACAGAATGAGGACCCAGTGGGTAGACTGTGGTGCACACCCCCTTCCTCCTCGAGCTCTCTCATCCAACATCACTGGTGAGTAGTATGTGCCCGAGGGCTGTCTTCTGTGTGTGTGTGTGTGTGTGAGTGTGTGTGGTGGCTCACCCACCCTGGAGAATGCGGTGGGGTCCAGAGGAACACAGGTTTGAGTAGGTAGCTTAGACCAGCTCAGCATTAGGCTTGAGGAGAGTCAGGTATGCCTTCTTCCTGGCCTTTCTCCTGCTGTTGCCCAGGTAAGGCACACCCAGAGGGAAATATTGAGCTGGCTTCCTGGTGACCCCCAGTCAGAATAACAATGCTGCTCCCAGTGAGTAGAGCGGAGTGTTGAGTCTTCCCTGTGTCTAAAAGAATGTCCTCGGATTGCATTCTTCAATCAGATCGGTATTCTGTCTCCTGAATAACTTATCATTCCTTTCACATCTACTAACTGAATTCCCAAGACCTGGGCCATTTCTGTGGCCCTCTCCGTGTTAATCTTAGGTTAGGACAACCAGACACAGTAGGGACCGACCTGAATGTGCCTCCATTCAGGGGAGAGTATGTCTGACTTCTCTGACTGGTTTCTGAAATTTTGTTTTGTTTGTTGTCAACAAGACTTCCCAGGTGGATGGAGAACATGTTCGTCATCAGGATGTCAGAACTCTCAAGAGTTACCTGTGGTCCTGGGGTGAGCTGCGTCCAGGCCAACCTGTCCAGCACAGTGTTCTCCCTCCGCCCCTGGAATGCCCTGAGTCTTTTCCCTTGGGGGTTTCCTCGAAGCCCAGGTGTCCCTTGCTCTGAGCAGTCTGGGACTGTCTCTTACTATTGTCTTTGATTCACTTTCCATGATGGCAAGTGGGGGATTCTTTTTCTTGGGAGAGCAGGGAGAGGGCATGATGATACCATGTAGCATGCAGGGTCAGACCTATAGGGGAAGAGGGGGTGATAGAGAAAGGAATCCCTTAGGTGTTGGGTGGGGACAGTTGCAGACCCTGTTAATGAGTGACACATACCTCTTTAGCACTCTGTGTACTTCGCAGAGCTCCTTCACATTTCACACCTCACTTCACTCACCAGGACTGTGAGGCAGGCAGGATGGAGATTATTTTCCTTTGAAACACGAAGAACCAGATACAGAAAAATTTTGTAATTTGCCCGAAGACGAAAAGCTAATGACAAAGCCAGGAGGCTTTCTGCCAGGAAGGATTCTAATTTACTTTTTTAAAAGAAATTTGCCTGGCTTTCAATTTGTTAAAAAATAACACCTAGTGCAATTTTTGGAGGGGTAGAGTTTGGAATTTGGTTGGGATACTTCCTGGCTGTTATAACTAGCCAGGGCCTTCTTGTCTGCACGGTCCTTTACAAATGGCCTATTTCCCAATAGGGTTGGATTTACTTGGACATCGTAAGTAACAGCACTGTGACAACTCTGGGCAAACAGTATGTTGACATCAGTTTTTCTGGGTCCTTCTTTCCTTCTTTTAGCTGAATGCCTCAAGATGCTTCCAGAAAAGGCATGCTACAGTGAGATATGAATTACTTCCTTTTCTCTCTTAGGGCTGTTTTCACTCTAGGCCCAGGTTCCATTTGTGGAGCAAATGGTTCTCTTTAAGATACTCTCAATTTAAGTCATCTAGGAATAGTTTGAGTAGCATCCTTGGAATCACACTGATATATCTGAAGACCTTGAAGTTCTTTTTTTAAAAAGGAGCATGAATCACTGCCCCAAGGACATGCCCCATAATATCCCAGGCCATAAAACCATTCATTTACATTCCTATAGTTGAGGGCACAGACTCTAGGGCCGATTTATCTCACTCTTGTTTTTATGAATTTAGTCTTTTTGGAAATTTCCTCCAGAAAATGGCCCCTACCGGGTTTGCTTTTGGGCCATGGGCCTCAGCTGGATATATGAAATGTCAAGGGTTCTATGTCTATAGATCATAAAATGGCCAAAGAGGCCTGAAAAATGTCTGCCCGTGTGTCCTGTGCCAACATAGATTTAAGGAAAACACATCCATTCTTCTAGCCAGCAGTGCGGTCTGGCAGGCATCACAAGCCTATAAGTTTTACTACTTTATTCTGGATCCATCACAGAGAAGAAGCCTGCTGCCGAGCTGACCGGCACACATGGCGCCCTTATGGGCAGGTATGGGGCTAAAGGCTTTACATTCATGATTTCATTTAATCCTTTTAATAACCTGTGAAGTAGACAATCACTCCCATTTTAAAGCTAAGAAAACAGGCACAGAGAGAATTAGTATCTTGCCCAAAACTACCTACTTTCTAGGACTGGAGCTGGAATTTGAAGCAGGGCAGGCCTTCCCGGGACCACTTATTAACCACAATGCAATGCTGCCGCCAGTAATTGGCACAAGGGGGCGCCCTGCCCACGTCCGCGCCAGTAAAAGCTGTGCTATTGGGGAGGGTAGGATTCACACATTCTTTTTTTCCCCACAGGTTCTGTCCAAAAGCCGAGACTCCTTCAATAGTGGACAGTTTCAGGCCAATGTAAATGGGCGACCAGGACTGGCCACTATAATTTCAGGTCTAAAACACTCCCTGAAGGACACCACTGCACTACGAAAAAAGCATGTTCAAGAGTAGGAACCAGATTTTCCTTCCTAGGGTAGTAAAAGAAAGGATTAGTTTTAAGGAAAACTAACAGAAAGCTTCAGGCGTTACTCACCGAGGATGTGGTATTATAATTACACAGCATTTGGTGCACACGGTCAGAGCACAGAACAGGAATTTTCTTTAGAAATTGTGAATTGCCCAAGCCATGTTTAAGATCTCTGGATAAAGCTGAGAATTTATGGGCCTCATTTTTCTTTCTTTCTATGTCGTCTGACAAATAATGAGTGGCAAAGCAATTGGGATACAATGTCATAGGACAAAGGCTCGTATCTAATATTGACAAATGACACCAGGGATTTGCAGGACTGGTGATTCTTGTCTAGCCCCTGACACATCTAAATATGGATATGTGATGGGGCCAGGCTCCATTTAAATGGCCATCCTTGGGCTGGTTGAACACACAAAGACAGGAAAAAAAAGAATACATGTTCTATTAAAAAAAAAACAAACTTCACTCCACCTGAGAATCATTAGCATATAAAATGTCTAAAAGAAAACATGAGGACAGTGGTGGTACTCAGCAGCAACTGACTCAGAATCCCTTAGTTCTGACCACTGGTTCCCGTGGACCAAGGGAGGCAAGAGAGCTTTGCCTCCTTAGAGTACGTCCAACAGTGTGTGGTGGGATGGGCCACGGACCTGCCACCCTCCTCCCCCGCCCCCGGAAGACCATGACTCATCAGCAGAAACAAGAAAATGTGGCACAAAACTTCAGCGGTGGCAAGTGAAAACATGACTCAGGAAATCCCGAGGCTCCAGATGGGGCTCAAGGGAGAAATATAATGGGGGGTCAAGGCAGGAGGTTACATTACAACAGTAATTGAGCTGAAATGCATAGTATATTTAATTTCCTTGACAGCTTTAATTGGCTGGTTTAAACCTAGTAAGCATCTGGGGAAGCCAGGTGCCCTACCATCCGGAGCCTGCTTAAGTCATTTCTTTTTTCTTTGCAAAAGACAAGATGACCGGGGACACCAAGAAGGCGAGTTTGGGAGTAAAATGTGTGCATTTCTAAGAACTCCCCAATGACTGTCATGCAGCCAGGATGGAGGCTGTTGGAAGCCACTGTGAACCAGCCCTTTATGGTCGGTAACATGTAGGAGCCGTTAGCTAAAGCAGGATTTAAAAAGGGTTGGACAGCAAGGCGGAAGGGCACGGAGGGGAGAAAGGTTGGCGGGGAGGTAAAAATGAAGATTAATTTTGCGTCTGGCTATGCAAAATCATTTTATATGTAAGTCCTGGATTTTTAAAAAGCAAATCAAAGGAAAATCCACTTTCTGTACCACCTCGGTACAAGAGGGCTGTTAGTGCATTCACATTTATAGAACCTGAGATTCGCTTTGTGGGTGGGATGTCTTCTTTTCCCATGTCTCTTACATCTTTACATTTCTCATACTCTGATAATGGCCCATCTGAGGCATTTTCTGGTGTTAATGACCCCTGGAAATACTGTCACCTGCCTAGCCATGTCCAGAAGGGCAAGGAGGTGTCACAAAGCGATTTCAGGGGCATTTAAGAGCACAGCTCAGCTCTTTTCCTGCTGCCAGTTGTGTGGATGGCATATGTGCGCATGCAGATGTATGTGCATGTGCAAACGTGTGTGCGCGTGCAGATGTATGTGCATGTGCAAACGTGTGTGCATGCAGACGTGGGTCTAGCCGCCACCCAGGCTCACCAGTGCCAGGGGAGAGGCATGCAGAATGGGTATCAACAGAAATAACACTCAAACATTTGCATTTCTGTTTGAAATTTATTTCTGGTATTTTTCTTCCCACTCTTCTTCTACCTCCCCCACTCCCGGCCCTCAATCTGTTTGTTTAGGCAGATGATGATTATGATGGGTCAATAGTTTTTCCTAAGCACATCCCTACTGATGCAAGGGGGAAGGCACCACTGATTTTTTTTTTTTAAACACTTAGCATATTAATCCTTCCCCCCAGATTGAGAATTAGTTGTGGTAGGATTGCTAACAAATACAAATTATATTAAGAAAAAAAAAGTCAGCTCTGCAAGGCAATGGGTTTATAATTAGTTTGCAAGAACTGGTGCCTTTCACTACATAATTAACTTCGGGCTGCTTTCTTCATCTAGCCATCTCTCTATCCTCTCTTCTCTGAAAACTAGAGACCACAGTCTTGCCCTTCCAGCCAGGAAACACTTCAGAATCCTGCCTGCCTTAAAAGCACATGTCCCCGCCAACCCGGGGGGCTGCTCTGTACTGTGTCACCCAAGCCACTTCCCTTGAAAACAAACGGGTGATGCGGTCGTTATTTCCATAAAAATAAATCGACATAATTTGATAAAGTCTTGTTTCCAATTTAACAGGGCATGAAACTAGTCTGCGGAATGAGGGCACATGCTGAATTGAGTGTTTGAGTTGAGCATCACCAGTATCAGCAGAAAGGGAATTGTTCATCAGCTTAATTCCTTTGCCCATGAGAAGAAAAAAAAAGAAACACACACAAAAAAACAAAAAAAACCCCCAACAAACTCTTTTGCTGGATAGAAGCTCATTGTCTAAATGAAGGTTAGCTCTTTGGTCTTTTTTAATGTTTCAAGTTTTCCCATTAGAACACATATAAGGAAATGCTATCATTATGCTAATCCTAGCTCTTAGGTATTCCGGAGGCCCACAGGATCTTCCCATCAGCATCAGAAACGTGAGGATGCCTGCCTTTTGGGTTGTGTTTTATAAATGCGACAAATAATTGCGAGAAACAAACTTTCATCACAGAGTTAAAATATTTAATGACAAAATTAGAGTTAACTGTAATCACGAATCATAGAGCAGGTGTTAACTTGTCTCTGAAAGAAACAAAAATTATATTTGACATCCTAGAGAAACTTCTGAAGAATTAATAACTGTACCACAGACAACAGCGGTGTTATGATTCTAAAAATGAAAAGCAAAACCTATCTTTATTATCCCTTATTGAGGGCATTCTGTAAATATTTTTACATAAATGCACAACCTTTGTTAGCCACAAAGTAGTAGTATTAAGACAGATTTCACTGTATTTGTAAGTCTAACACAATCTTTGTTTTTTCAGAGCTTAAAAAAAGTTAACTACTGATCTTGTTACATTTTACAAATACATTCTTTAATATGAAACATTAACCTGAATAACTGTATACGTCCTGTGTGCAGATTATCTAATACTAGGTGAGGACTACTATGGACGGCTACGTTCCAGGAAGAAGGGGTAATACTAGGAAGCTTCTTTTCTCTACGTGTTGTCAGTACAATTGAAGAAGTCCTTCACAGAGATAGAGTATCCCCAAAACTCATAATGAAGTGCAGAAGTGAAACAAATTAATTGTCTTCTAGCAGCTTCACCCAACAAATTGGTCCCAAAGAATGTGACATTTTAGCAATTTCCTCTAGGTTAGACTTATATTTTGTATCACAGCACCTTCTACAAAAGGATAGCAAAGAACTTCACGTGTGTCATCACGGGGCAGCTCTGCAAGAGGTCAGGAGGTGGAGGAAAGACAGAAGCTGGGGGTTCTGGCCTCGCTGGGGCGGGGGCCTAGGTAGGGCGTTGACCCAGGGGGGTCAAGGGCATGGCCACGCCCTGGAAGCGAATCAATAGAGGGAGCTAATAGAGGTGTTCTTCTAATCCAAGCTATTTCCAGTAAGACTGAAGTCTAAAAGGATAAACAGAGAGTGAAGTAAGAAGGCAAGATTCAGAATACTTAACATTTATTAAGAGTAGCTATCACAATTCTACCAGGGAGGAAGAAGCTCCAATTTCACAGTATGCTTACGACCTCATCCTCTGCTACTTTAGAAGCAGCTCTGCAAACACCCTTGTTAGATAGTTGGCAACAAATTTTATTTTCAAGTCCGGCCAATTGTTGGGAGGTTTTAGATTTACCCTTTCAATTATTTATACCAACTATCTATCTCTGAAGCTGGAATCCAATTTTGGAAGATGAATATATCCATGTGTTTGTGTGCTTTCTGAACTGAGGACTGCAAACAAAACCCATTTTGAGTGATATTTTGGGATTTTCTTAGAAATTATAAATGCTTGTAATGGTACTCATCAGATAGATAGCAAGTTCTTTGCTTCTCTGACCTTTTTAGACACTGAAAGTACAAAATATTATAGTAAACTTGCATAATTTACCATATTAATTTTAGAGAGTTTTCTTGAACTGGACCATCTTCCTAAGAGGATTCAGAAATTTGTCTCCAGCAAACCTCATCTCCCTTTTGACATGTACTGTCTAAGATAACTTTTTTTTTTTTCCCCTATAGCCCAACTTTGTTTCCCAGGGAATGCTTTATCAGGAGAAATTAAGCTATTGAAGTCAGCATAAATAACCCCAAAGTCATCTTGGACTGCCGTGTAAGAGGCTACAATGCATGGACTCAGTCGGCTCAATGGGTAGGAGGATCAGAAAAGGGTCCTGAAGGTTCAGGCAGCTTAAAGATCAATGCACTGCAGTGGGAGGCTGAGACTGTGTCTGGGATGTGCAGCTTGCCTCCTTGTTTCACGAAGATGGAGCGCAGATTTAAAGTTTAGCATTTAATCCTCAGAGAAAGAAAACTCCCAGACTCCGAACCCAGCACTCTTGGGAGTAACGCAAAATCAGGACGTGTGGGAGCCAACTTTATTCGATCTGACTGCAGTCTAAAGGCTTCACGAGCATGTTTTATGTCAGACCGGGCAAGTTGCAATGGCCATGAAATACAATTTGTCAAGACACCTGCACTTTAAATTACATTAAATAAATAGATAGCAAATAACAACATCAGAACCTCCAAAAATCAGATAGAGAGACACTGAAGGTGATATGGTGAGGGTGTTTCTAAAATAGGCATGACTTTGTAATAAGAAGAGAGATTTTAAATGTAGTATCTTTTCACATTATCATTCACACAGGCCTTCATCTGGACAAATCAATTCTTGATAAAAATCCAAGCTCTTTTCAATATCAGCTGCCATAATTTGGGCCAATGACAAAAGAAAGAGACATCCATGAACGCACAGAGGTTTTTAAATAGGCTTTTCCTTACGTCTTTGATCTCAAGTTTTTACCCTTCCTATGAAAACTGCAAATAATCAGCATGGAAACAAGTACTGGAAGTATTTAAACTGTAGCTCAGAAAGTAGATTTCTATCTGCCATTCTGATTTTGTGTGTTTCTTTTTTTTTTTTTTTTTTGAATGCTGGTGATGGCTCATGCAAAACATTACCATATAAAAAGCAAAAATCTAAGACTGCTGTTTCCCCTGATAAATCCAATTGTTTGCCATAATACAGACTTATGTTTCAAGATACAGAATCTTAACCTTCAAGTTAGGAGTGGCTAGGAGACTGAGAGAAGCAATGACAAAATGACAGTCACTGCTTGACTCTGATTTCCAAACAGCAACAAGAACATCTGATGTCACCATGTGAAAAGGTCTTCCAGCTTAACATCCCATTTTTTCTTTTTAAGTCATCTCTACACCCAAAGTGGGGTTTGAACTGATGACCCCAAGATCAAGAGTTGCATGCTCTGCTGACTGGGCCAGCCGGGCGCCCCTCTGGTTTAATATCAAGAAGAAAAAGACAACAACATGTTGTTGCCAGTTTAGACCCAGCTCAGCATAGCATGTGCTCCAAATTTCATATCCAAACTACTTAAAAAAAAAAAGTTAAAGAGAAGAGAAGACACATATGGAGACACACATACAAACGTGCAGTGGAAAAAAATAAAACACCGAACGAAGCTGATGCCACCGCCGCATTTCTTAGCGCGATCCTAGTGAAATGTATAAACACAACGTCTTTTCTTTCATGTTAACGTCTGAAAGGGGAAAAGCAAAAAAACCTAAATGTCCGCATACTGGGCGGGGGGAGAAAAAAAGAAGCAAGCAGAGGTCCGGAGTTCTTGTAAAAACTGCTGAGCAAACTCTTCCATTTCTCTCGAGAGGGTCATCGCCGTTGACAGGCAGTTTCTCAACACTTGTGCTTCATGGCAAGCTAAGGAGAAAGAGGGATGGCAAAGTGAGGCATTACAGCTTCGGGGAGAACTCACCGTGCTGCTCCCGTCCCCAAATGCATGACGAGAGGCAGCACCGAGGGTTCACTCGCTGTGGCAGATCGCCATATTATTATTATAAATTATTAGCATTTTTGCAAAGAGCCCACCGAGCACTGCCTTTGTTACTCCTCCTTACCAGTGGCTCCTTTGGTGTCACGTGTCCTGCTGGGGGAGCGTGCTATGTGGCTTTCCCCGCACTCCACGGAAGGAGCCGATGGAACAGCCAGGGCGCAGGCAGAGTGAGGGACCCACCTAGAACAGGTAGGAGTAGAACCCAGGTCTCTGGGCTCCCGGGTTACTAGTTACTCAGGAAAACCAACACTCCTCAAATGTAAGTATTTACTGATATCTTATAAAGTATTAAAAATCAACTGTAGGAAAACAATTGGCATTAATCCACTCAATATCCAGCCTGGACCTTCAGCCAAGTTCCAAAGCACTTGGCGAGATGAAGCGGTGTTACTGACCGGGGCTGAACAAGAAAGAGACTGAATCCAGACCGCTATTTACCACTCCTCCAGCGGGTATTTGAGAAATGTGGCTTGCTGAAAGGTTAGACCTTTATAAATGGGAACGCTAATACCCCTGTTTCATTCTGTAGCTTCCCAAGCCCAGCTAGAGCCCACGATGATATATTGAAGGCAACACAGGCAGGTACGGATCATAAAGTTAAATCTGACTTTGCTTTTCTTAGATCCTTTCCAAGGAGCCCGTACACTGAGGTGACCCCGAAGGCAGAGCTACGCCTGAACTGTAATTCCTCACGTGTCTGGAGTCTGGCATTAGGGAGGGGGTTGGGACTGGGAGTAGGGGACAGGGTTCTGCCATTCAGAATGACTTGCAGCAAATAGCGGGTGATTCTCTGCAGGCAAGAGCTTTGTAGAAAGCCCTGTCATCTGCTTCATGACCAGGTTCCTGGTCCTTGAAGGATGAGCCAGGGAGCCCCCTGATTCCACACAGTGGTGCTGGCCGTCATTCTGGGTGGTGTCAACGATCCATCTCTCCAGTGTAACCCAGGGCAATCAGGGTCTGCCTTCCCTTTCTTCGATATCTTCAAGAACAAAGTCATAACCCTGGGGCTGCCACCTCAGTTAGGCCACCTGTGAGAGCAGCAAACCCTTCCTTTGCAGCCGGTGCACAGAGGGGACGGGCGGACCTAGCCCTCGGGCTGCTAAATTCACCGCAGCTGGAAGAGCTCCCCGTGCCTCTCTGCCTGGTGAAGCCAGCCTCAGCGAGACCTCCGCAGACCCTCTGCAGTGTGGACGCCACATCCGTCAACCATTGGACAGTGTGTGCGAGCGTGCCCGGGCTGCTCCCGTGCTAAGCGCTGTGGGTTTTTGCTCAGAAAGGGGGAGGTAGCTAGTAACTCCTGACCTCGGAGAGCTTATGGTCCAGGAAACATGGTGGGTGGGGGCTCTCCTTCTGATCTGTTCCACGGCCCCGCCACCCACAGCCCCTCCACTGTATGGACTCCACTTCTTGCTCCGTCTCTCATTTTAATACATTATTTAGCGACGTGGACCACTCCAATCAACACAGAGCTGTTAAGTGTTGTGCATAATGAATACCAAACATAAATATTTGATCAGTGCTGCTGTCCTGTTATTCACGGAGCTGTTAACCTTCAGCTAATGGTCTCATGCCAATTCACACAGTCATTAATCTTCAGCAACAACCGGGCCCCGGTTACTGCTACCGTGGGGGTCTGGGATGGCGCTAAGCCCAGCCCCCGCCAGGTGGGGCCGTGGCCAACTCAGCATCGCAGGAATACGACGGGACTGGGTCTTTTACTATTTGAAGTATCTTTGCAGAAAGTGGCACCATTTCCATGCTACCTAGGGTTTTTGTTGTTTGTTTTTTTTAAATTCTCTGGGAGTTGGAAGTCTTGGAATATGGAAGGCAGGGTTGCTTCTTTGCTGCAACTTTGCTGCATGACCTTGAGCTCTAAAGTCACAAATGCTCCATACCTCAGTCTCCTCATGATCATAAATATCATCTCTAACTCAAATGCTTCTGGGTCAGTTTAGATGTCAGAGTTCCTACAGAAGAGGAGATTAAAATTTCCTTTGGGTGTATTTTGTTTTCTTACTATCTCATGGAAAGCTTTCTCTTTCAAAGCTGTGTGAACAACTCCCTCTAAATAATGATAAATTGTTACTCATATTGGGGGGAGTTTTAAGAGGCCTGGACTCTTGAGGTCCCTTCTGGTTCAGGGACCCGAAGGAAGCAGGTGACTGTAGTGAGGACAGAGGCAGTCGCTCCCTGCCAATGAGAGAAACCCCCACCCCCTGCCCCGCAAACGTGAGTGTGTACAAAACAGGGCAGATCGGCATTCCTTTCCATGAGAAATGGCATCTGAGGATGCCGAGGTGTGGGTGCCGCTCTTGCCTGCTGACTCAGTGCCTGTGGCGGGTGTCAGAGCCGGGCATACACGGCAACGATGTGCCTTCTGGGGCAGGGGACAGTGAGCAGGCCTGCTCTGCGGCTGCGCTACTTTCCTAAGGGCTGAGATGGTGCCAAGCCCACAGCTCAGGAAGGAACCACGCTTCCTCAAGGCAGGCCGAACAGAGCTGGGGGAGACGGGGTGCAGGAGCAGTTTCCATCTGCTTTCCTGGAGTTAAGCACCCACATATCTTGATGGCAGGGCTGTGCAAAGGTGATCCGCTCACTAATGGACCTGGGTCATTGCAGGAGTCCTGGGAAAAGTTAGAAAGATCCTTTTGACCGCAGTGTAGAGAAGTGTGCCATAGTCCCCGGCTGGGGTGACATGCCCTCATTCAACCAGGGAGCACGGAGGAGTCTCACCTGGTCTTGCTGTGGTCTGCGAAGGGTGCCGGCACGTACCCTGTGTCTCAACTTGTAAACACAGCCCACTCTTTATGAATCAACACAGCTGCTTGTCTGGGGGCGGAAGGTTTGGGTTCCACCTCGGCACGCTGTCCTCACCAGCAGGTCTGGTGGGGGCCTGGCCGGGGAAATGACATCTTCATGGTCAGGCCACGCCAGTGGGTTTAAATCGGGAGTCCTAGTCCCTGGGAAAATAGCCACACCTTATCTAACGTGGTCATTCTCCTCGTTAGGAATGCCGCCAATGCTGGTGATTCATAAGCACACATCCCAATTTTAGAAAACCACGTCTGGCCAGGATAGTGCCTAGCTCCCACTCCCTCACATGCACTAATAGACACCAGCAACCCCTTCACCTCCCTCTTAGAACACCCACGGGCAGGGAAACCAAAACAAGGGCATGCCGCCCCTCCCTCCTCCACCTCTCCTGAAAACAGGCCGCTGGCTGGCACTGATCCTCCCAGTGGTCAAGGCCAGAGGCCCCTTTGCCTTTGGTGGCCAATCAGTTTCTAATCTGACAGGCCCTGTTTCAAGGCTTATTCTGGGTTTAGAAAGTATCTGCCTTTAGCAGGAGCCCTGCCCAGCCCACTCTCGGGGTGGGGGGGCAAAATCTTCATCTCCAATTCCTCCCCGTCCCTTTGTTGGGGTCCTCAATCACATTTCTCTATCCCCCTACATAGGTGCTCGTTATGGGATGGAATAGGGCAGGTTCAACAGAACTATTTTCATGGAAATTATTATCGCCAGTATTAATTCAGATCTGTATAATGTCAGGTATTGTGATCATAGATTTATAGGTTTGAATTCATTCAATTCTCTTGACGCCCTAGGAGACAGGCACTGTTATTAATTAGCCTGAGTTTACTGATGAGGGAATTGGGGCTTAGAGAAATTAGGCACTTGCCCAAGGTCATGGGGATGGTAAATCAAACATAAGATGTTAACCACACCATACTGTCTTCCCAAGCACCCAGCAAACTTGGCCACAACATCAGGGAAACAGGGCGACCAGGGCCAAGAATCATGGCCATCTGGTCAGGTTATCCAACCCAGTGTTTGTACAACCACCTCTGAGGGGGACGCCCACATGGATGACATCCAGGTATTGTCTACTCCGCCTTAGGAAGAGCGATTTCACAGACTTCCTTGGTAACCTGGCTCATGATTTCATCATTTACCTAAAGTCTGGTTTTAGCAGAATCTTATCAGTGCACTGCTGACTGTTCTATCCTGTGAGGCAAGGTCCGAAGGAGAACTGGCTGCACTATCACCCCTCCCAGACTGGAAGACAATTAAAAAATGACTCCCTTTAGCGTTCTCTTCCCCAAATCAACACTTTGAATGCTTCTCCAGACTTCCACTACCACCCCTCCCCCAACCGCAACATTTGCTGTGGTTATAAATGAAGCTGGGGCAAGAATTCTAGCGTTTCCATCTCATCATTTCTGTCTCACAAAGGCTGGAGAAGGGACCTTAAATCTGAACCTTTCGGAAATCTTCAATCTGAGCTCCCTCTTTCCGGGACAAGCAGTGAGCAAGGGTCTGGCCTCCAGCATGGCCACCCTGCATTTTCAGCCAGATCTGGCCAAGTCTCCTCCAGGGAAGCCCACATGGGCCCCCAAGACAGGGGTGCAGTAAGACCCCGTCACAACAGAGAGCTGACGATGGAAGGACACAGGTCTGTGCAAGGGGGCTGCGGGACAGGAAAGCAGGAAGCATCCCCTGGGGTTCGGATCCACAGTCAGTGCTGGGCATGAGCCCCTGGGTGAGGCCAGCCAACCTCAGCTGGGGAGACCTTTCTTGTTACTTTTCAGGTTGTGCATTCTCCCTTCTTCAGCAGAGCTGGGGTTTTCTGTTGAAGCAAGTTAATTTTTTCCCCAAAGGTCACCTGAAAAGCATATCTGAAAGGCCGGATCATGAGTTGGAGAGGCCAACAGTTATCAGCAGGGGTTGTTTCTGGAAACCTAAATTCCAATCCCTAGCCAGACAGCTGCCCTTTGACCTGAAGCACAAGATCAGTCATAAACCCTCTTTATCCCCTGACCAACAGGGCCACTCTTTCCTTTGGTTTGTGACTGCCTCAGAGAGCTGGCTGCCAGTAAAAACTCCCCTTTCCCCTTCTGGAAGGCACAGTCTTTGGGAGCGTGTGAACATGCATGTGTGTGCCTGTGGTCACGTGGGAAATGCCATGACCTGGGTTCAGAGCACGTAGGAGCCCTGGGGGGCAGCTCTGCATGAGTCAGGGCAGCCTTAGAGATCCAAGGCCCCTTGCAGAGGGGCAAGCAGCCCTGAGGTGCCCTGTGTGGGTTGGAGGTGGGGGGACTAGAGCTGGCTTTTCATACAGTGAAGAGATGAGAACACAGGATGCTGGGTTCATGACCGTGACCGGAAAAGAACGGCAAGGAAAAGTAAGCACGGGCAGCCCCAAGTCCTTTCCAAGCACTGGCCATGGGGGGAGGGATATTCTTGGATCTGACCTCCTCCTCCCCCCATCCTCTTCCCTGAAACTTGAGCCCTAAAATTCTGGGCAGGAACTAAGGTTGGTCCACATTTCCCAAAGATCCAGATCCAAGGTCAGAGACAGAGAGAAAGACGTTAGCAAGGAGAGAAATGAAGAAACAGGTACAAGAAGCACTCTTTCACGATTCTGGTACTTACTAAGCAGCAGGTTGTATAAAGGGTGGGAAAAAAAGGGCTTTTGTATCTCCCACTATGGGAAACACACTGCAATAAGTTTCTCGGAGCCAAAGCTCCCTGAGCACCTGGAGTGGAGACCTCCACCTCTCTGCAGGACCCACCTTGTGTGCAGTTTCCGCGAACTGCTGGGCGCTGTTCTTCATGTCTTCCGTCTTCTCCTCTGCTCGGCCTAACCGCTCCCCGCGCTCGTTCAAGGCCTGGCTTGCTTTCTGTACGGCGCTGGTCACACTATCGGCCGCCGAATGGAGGATGCTGTTCCCTGAAGAAGCACAGCAAAAGCGTCAAAGGCCGCCTTGGCTGACCTCCAGTGACAGAACCCCGTAAAGGCGGAGCACCTGCAAGAGCAAGACAGGTCCCTACAGAGAAGCTTCGGGTATCTAGGAACCAGTCAACATTTCTTCTGATCTTGTCTGACTGCACGTGTGCAGGAAGAGGACCCCCGGGCTGCAGGACTCGGGCAAATGCCAATGGCTTCTCTTGCATCCCCTTCACTGACACAGCCCTCTCTCCTGTCATTCTCTTTGGCGAGGGTCCAAGGGACAGGGGCCATCTGGATTTAGGACTTGGCTTGCAAAAGTAAATGGAAATCCTGACAAGTTTATAGAGTTAGGCAAGTTCAATGAGACATATCTGGATCTTATGCACATTTCCTCTTGACCTGGGGTTTAGGTGAAAACCCACAGGGAAAGGGGGCACAGAACTTTTCCAGAGAGAATGCTCTGTATTCCTTTCAACTCCTCCCTTCCATTTTACCCTGCCATCCCTAGGGCATGGCTTCTTGTAAGCAGCTGTGAATCGGTCTCGAAGTTCAGAGGAGATGTGCCAGCTCCCAACCTTGAATCCTGAGCCATGGCTTGGTTGGCTGGGCCTCCTTGCCTCTGATCTCCAGTTTATGAAATATGGGGCCTTAATACTGCACTTAGCCAGGAGGTAGAAAATGGTGACAGAAACCAGCCTCAGAAGAAACTAAGGACTTCCAGATTCATGAGAAAGTTGAAAACCATCACACTTCAAAGGATTATGTATCCCTGACGTCCCATTTGCCAGGACTGGAAAACACAATTCAACAGGTGAAGAACTGGCAGATGCATAACGCACTGAGAACCAGCGACTTGCAAAATTACAACCCAGGAAAATTTATAGCTGTATTTTGTTAACATTGAGTAGAAGATATTTAATAGCATTTTATGTAATAGCTTTATGACTTTGGTAAGTTTATTACATCATTTAACTTTGTACTTGGGATGGATACATCTAGCCACAGACAGCTTTTAATAGAAATGTAGTCTACCCCCCAACCCCCCACCTCCAGTCTCAGCTGTAAAGGCTTCCTAATTTCTCTTCTGTGGGAAAAGTCTGTGGTTTGTGGAACAGAATCTCAGGCACAGAAAGTGCCTGGTGCCTACGAAGGATTCTGTAAATTGTTTCCCATTTTTCTTCTTTAGGAGTGGATTTTAAGGGCTTCCACGGTGTGCTAAGGGGAGGAGAATGGGGGTAACTTGGTATTACTCAGTTGTATTAAGGACTCCATGAGCCAAGATAAATCAACACAGACTAACAGGGACTAGACGAGAGGAGATGAGGCTCTGGAGCAAACTGGTGGAATAAAGGACTGGAAAGGAAAGTCTATGTCTTTAGAACAGATGGAGGAGGAGGCGAAATCTTGGTCCCCCTCAGCTTTCACATCATATTCATGACTATGATGATAGCCTAGGTTAGACCATTCCCTAACATGGGAACAGCATGTTCCAATCTTAAGTACCTTGACAAATATTATTTCATTTGGCTGTCACACAAATTCTCCTGAGAAGACTGAGACTAAGTTGAGGTTAAGTGGTTTGCAAGGAAGGAAGTGGCATGGCCAGTACTGGAACCTGATTTTCCAATGATTCTTCCTTATTCTGTAGTTTCTTCTTTGCAGATATGGTGTAGGTTGTGGGAAGCAATGCAAGTAGACAGAATTGTGAGCAGACTAGCAGAGACAGATTTTGAGTTTATTTCCCAAGGTAATGCCTGACTGTTTCTGTCCTCAAGGTATTCCTCTTGGTCAATGAAGAGTTATTGCCCATGCTGTACTGTAAGTCAAGCGGTCTCGAGAAGAAAGAGGCCAGTGGGATGGAATGGGAAGATGGAAAGGACTGGAAGGGACAGAGGAGTGGGCGGAGCACACTAAAATTTCCTCCCTTTCTTGCTTCCTTTCACATACCCATAGCTTAGCCACCAGAGGCTAGGGCAAATATGGGGCAGGGAATCTGAGACTTCACAGCCAGGAACAGCTGTATTAAACCAAAGGGATTTTAGAATTAGCTACCATAAAATCAGGAGGGTATATAACTAGGACTTGTCTTTTCCCATCGAAATTGACCCTCATGATGTCCTCCATGTTAGACACATCTGTGTTTCTGGAATAAGCCATACTGTCTTGTCATGACTTCCTGAACCTTGTACTAGGTATCAGGTAACATTGCATCCAGTTTTATATGATACTGTTTAACCAACAGGCATTATTACTAAAAGAGAACCAAAAGCTGTCTTCAGTATTCAAAGATGACACTGATGACCACGATCAACAGAAGATCCACCTCCAGGTATTTTCAGACATGAGGATGGATTTGAACAAATATCAGGGCCTTAGTTGAAATGACCTCTCTTTCCTGGTTTCAATTCTAACCATATTTCAGGCTCAGTGAAGTCTCATCACCTTTGTCAAGTTTCAGGTGAACTCCAAACCCTCTCTCCTCTCAACTCCGTAAGAACTGTCTATATCCTTCGTCGGCACTTATCAAGGACATTCATGGGCAACTTTTCTACCTCATTTTTCACCTGTAGATGCAATGACTTTCTAGCCAGGTGATAAATTCCCCAAGGGGGCACCATTTCATTATGTTGGCCATTCCTTAAATCTTGAATCTTTCTCCTCTTCCCTTGGGTCTCCTGCTTGCTTACTTTCTTCTCTCTGAGATCTTGCTAAAGCTGCAGTTCCGGGCTTCTGTCCTTGGCCCTCTTCTCTCTCTCTCTCTCATTCTCCAGACTCTCCCTAGATCAATTTTACTCAACTCCTGGCTTCCATGACCGAATTCCATCTTTCGCTAGGTTGTGCTGCTAAGCTCCGGACCCATGTTTTCTTACTTGACAACTCCAGGAGAGTGACCCAAGGTCATCTGGAATTCATTATGTCTAAACCTGACCCCACTGTCTTTCCCTTCACACCTGCTTTTCCTTTGGGGTCCCTGGCTCAGTGAACACCCCCACTATCTGCCCAGCTCAATTCAGAAATGTGGGGGTCCAGTCTATATCCTCCCTTTTACCCCGTATAGCTAAAGCTTGCCTTCTACACAGCTCTCTACTTTCTGTTCTTTTCACCATCTTCACTCTTTCTGTGTTGACCTAGTTCCTCCTGCTTTCAGAGTTCTAGCAATAGCCTTTTTTTTTTTTTTTTGGTTCATCTTCCACACTTTCATACTAAACTTTTAAAAAGGCGAATCTGTTACCATCTCCCAACTCAAGATAAAATCAAGACTTTTGCCTTGCCTTTCTCTCAGCTCATCTCTTAAACCTTGTCAAATTACCCAAATTTGTACAGATGTGTCAGGTTTCTTTTACTTACATGCCTTTATACTGCTACCTCTGCCTGGAACCCTGCTTCTCATCTTAGCCTTTCTAAAGTGGCTCCTTCAATACACTTCAAACTCCCTCTTAGGGAACCTTGTCCTCTGGAGGCTCTGGAGGAAACTGGTGGAATGGTCCCACTTCTGTCAACGGGAGCACCAACATCAAGAGAGAGGCTTAGCAATGTGCCAAGGGTCACATAGTCAAGAAATAGCACAGCTAAGTTTTGAACCCAGAGAGCCCACATCCAGAGCCAGTTCTCTTCCTCATTGTGTTAAATGGGCTCTCCATGGGAATTTTCTTGTATGAGATTAATGAGAGTCTGCATTAACTGTGTGGAAGGAAGACCTCAGTACAGTAGTTCCTCATGCAACCCTTAAAATCACGATACAAAACAAAATATCCTGTTATTATTATAAGTTAAAAAAACTTACTGTAGAAAATTTAGAATACACATTACTATAAAAAAGCAATAAAATCCTATAATATTCAATTGCTTAGAGATAACCACAATTTACATTTATGGTACATTTTATTCTAGTAATTTTTCTGCACATGCTTTTCTAAAACATGGCTGAGACCATACCGTATATATTTAGTTTCACATCCTACTGTGGACACTACCCCATGTCATAAAAAATTCTTTAAAAATATTGTATATAATGGTTGCATAACACTACTGTAATTTATTTGACTCTTTCCCTTTTAGATACTGGGTGTGTTTCCAAAAGTTCTGCTTTTTGACATGAGGTTGCGATTACCTTATTGAATTTACACACACACACACACACACACACAGACACGATCTTTGCCCACATCTCTGACAATTCCTAGAAATGAAATTGCTGATTCAAAGAACATACACACTGTCGAGGCTCTTGATGCATGATGAAAATTGCTTCCCTGAAAGATTCACTCAACTGTCAACACCATTCATTGGTGTGCACGCTACGCGCCAGGCACTGTTATACTGACGCAAATGGCAGAATGACTTTGAGGGAGTGATTTAACTTCTCTGATCTTTCCTCATCTGTCAAATGAGGGTCATGCCATCCAGCTGGTTTGGTTGTTGTGGAAATGAAGACGAAGATGTATGCCAAGTGCCTGTAGGTGCTCGGTGGACGTTTGTCCCTCCACCTCCTTCAGACCACATCTGCTCTCTAGGAACTTTGGAAAAATGGCACCATCCCACCCAATTCCATTGTGCATCTCCCTCTCTTCTCTCCTTATTGTGGGGCGAAGTGTCTTTTTTTTTTTTTAAAGATTTTTTTAATTAATTTATTTGAGAGAGAGAATGAGATAGAGAGAGAGCATGAGACGGGGGAGGGTCAGAGGGAGAAGCAGACTCCCTGCTGAGCAGGGAGCCCGATGCGGGACCCCAAGGCAGCTGCTTAACCAACTGAGCCACCCAGGCGCCCCATGGGCTAAGTGTCTTGAGGCTCCCAGAAGACCCTTCTTAGATATCTTTGTATACCTGCGGTGCCTAGCTCAGGGTGTTGCTCAGAGAGGCAGCTGAGCACAAACTCATTAAATCAAGGCATGCTTTAGTCAAAAGTTGGGGCCCATCATGTTGTGTTTTGAGTTTAAATCTGGAAATAAAACAGTCTCCCAAGGCAGACAGAACAGTATTTCTCTCTAAATAGACAGGAAGCATATTACTACCCAAATTTATTCAAGCAGTCTGAGAAGAGGCTGTCAACCACAGCAAAATAAAGTCAACTGCCTTTTGAATTATAGTCTCTGGAGAGTAGAGACCAGTCTTACTTTATTGATGTTGCATTTACATCAGTTCCACTCGATATGTGTTTTTAAAAATATATATATATATATATGCTGGCATCTCTTGTTTTTTTATGTTGGCATCTTTTATGTGAAGTGATTGAGTAGACTTTAAAAGCTATGGCTTGAGATAAAGCAGTAACAGTGTATTCAGTCACTGTTTGAAAACACAATTAAAATAAATTTAAATGTATAGGAAAACAAGGGGAAAAGAATAAGGTGTATTGATAAACAACAATAGAAGAGAAAGAGGAGGGGGGAAGATTTACAAAAGCACACGAAACACGCCAACAGCTCAAAGATCAACATAATTTCTTTATATTGTCCTAGACTTCAGGTTGTATCTTGGTAATCAAAATTCCTAATTCAATAGCTAGGGAAGAGGCAACTTCAAGAATTTTCACCAGCTATCTCCTCTATCAAATATCTGTATTTCCATATCTTTCTGTATCTCTATATCTGTATCTATAAAGATGACACATATAGATATGTATATTTGAAATGCAAAATATTCATCTTGTTTGGAAAAAAGCAGGAAAATCATCTAAAAAAATAAGCGATCAATAAATATATGCCAGTCTATACTCAGTGCTGAGTAAACACACTCATCTCAGAGCACCGTTTTAAAATTGAATTGTTTTGGGGGCGCCTGGGTGGCTCAGTTGAGCATCCAACTCTTGGTTTCAGCTCAGGTCAGGCTCCGTGCTCAGTGTGGAGTTTGCTTGTCTCCCTCTCTCTCTGCCCCTCCTCCTACGCTCTCTCTAAAATAAAAATAAATAAAATCTTTAAAAGAATGGAATAGTTTTAATAGTTTTGCTTAGACTACTTCTACTCTATAGTCAATTTAACCACGTAGGAAGAACTGTACAATAAAGCCCCATGTATCCAAACTAACTTAAAGGAAAACCAATTATAGAAAAAAATATATAACATGGATACAATAAACTCACAAAAATTGGCAGGGAGCTCCATTATATTAAATCTGTTAATAGACCACGGACACTGGGAACTCTCATAGTGTCTGTCCAAAGTGTTTAGTAATAATTTATTCACTGGGTGGCTTAAATAGTCCCTATTCTATTCTTGCTTATGGTATTACTATTTTTTTAGCAAAGCTATTTTCATAGGTGGACATAAAGTACATTTAAGTCTGGTCCAGTATTAGTGACATTCAAATGAACTTTCCTGGTCGCTTTTTCCTTTCCTTTCCTTTTTTTTTTTTTTTTTTTGCTTCCAATCTTCACTGCTCAGGGTCTTTACCACGAGAGGACATAGCAAAAGAAAAGTCACATGGAAACTAGGTTGCCGGACTGCCAGGTCCCTTCTCAGATCTAAAGCCACTCGGAACCACTGATAGACTCTCCTTCCTGAGAGGAGGGTGCAGCTCCATCCCCACCCACTGCCAGTAGCTGATGTTACATGGTAACCGTGATGCTTCCTAGGGGGTTCTGCTTAGGACTGTGACTTGTGCTAAACATTCTAGAAATGAATATAATTTAAATAATAACGATGATATTAACTTCTCCAAACAGAGTAATTAAATGCAAAGGCCTACCCGGTGAAACAAGCTGGTTCTTAATTCACAGACTCCATTCATTATCTGTGAGCTTGGGTAAATTACAAAGCTCCTTCTCTTTCCATTGACTAATCAGTACTAATCACACTGTTGCATCTGAATGTTGGACCACCTCTAGGATCCCCTAATGGAGATTCTTCCGAAAGGTTAAATTTCATTTGTACTTTTGTGGTAATGACTAATCAGGCAAATTCTGTTACAAATCCAGGCTACTTTATGTAAAACCTTTCTAAAAGGAAGAGTCGTTAACCCATGCTGGGCAAAGATGCAGTATGCCTGTCAGTCAGCCAGTCACTCACAGAAATAGCTAGCATTCACCGAATGTCTGTTCCGTCTGGGTGCTGTGTTTAATTGCCAAAGTCCTCCAAGGAATATTTTCTCGTCCTATTTTACAGCTGAGGATATGAGTGCTCAGGGAGGTCGAGTAACTTACCCAAGATCACCCAGATCTCGACCCCAAAACTCTTTTTTTTTTAAACATATTTTTAAGAATTGTATATATTTAAAGTATACAACATGACGATCTGATATACACAACGAAATGATTACTACAATCAAGATAATTAACATACCCATCTCGGATTTTTATCTTCTTTTTTGGTGAGAGCACCTGCAATCTACTTTTAGCAAATTTCTAGTATTCAATACAGTATTATTAACTACAGTCATCATGCTGTGCATTAGATCTCTAGACTTATTCATCCTATAGAGCTTCACCTTTGGATCTGGGGACCAATATCTCTCTGTTTCCCTCACCTCCCTGCCCGGGGAAGCGAGACACAGAAAGAAAAAAAAACTGCATGAGCTCGCTTATATAGGGAAGCTAAAAAAGTCAAATACATAGAAGCTGAGAGTTGATCTCAAAGCTCTTGATGACTATGTCAGCATTTCCCAAAGTGGTTCTGTGGTTTAAAAGAACGCACACAGAAAACTCCATTCTATGGTAAAAATGACTTTATGAAGTGCCGATCTAGCTGGTTCCTTTATTGCAGAACTCTGGAAAACCTTTAATATGCTAATGTAATTGTGAATCAGGAGGAGGCAGGGAGGGGAGCAGGAGAGATCTGCCAGCAGAATTTCTGAAACATACTTATTCACAGGGTCCTTTTGCATAGATTATTTTAGTAGGGTGGATTTCTGCAGAATCTGCTTTCGGAAATGCTACTATAAACTATATTGACTCCTAAGTTAAAGGAGGAAAAATAAATCCAGGCTGTCTTCATCAATTTAGTAAGAGATAGACAAGTCATGTAATTACATTAAAAAGGCATACTTTATAGGGACAGCAGAACAGATATAGCATGCTGAATGGCAGTTCCAGAATTATCTTTTGTCTCAAGTTGGTGGCTAATTTCAGGGACCATGAAACTTGTTTGTTGCCTGCAGCTGGATGACAAAGAAATGGACTCAGTGCTCAGGAATACTTTGTAAACCCATAAACTCAAAAGCCTACCTCAAGGACACCTTGGAGTTATCTGTTACTGGCATTACTAAAGGAACAAGAATGGACCCGTTTATCAGGCAAATCTTCTGTTGGAGATGTAGAGGTCATTTAGTAGAACCCTGGCCTGTTCCCAAATCACAGTCATACCCCATAGCTCAGGACTCAGGAGAAAGCCCAATGCCCTCTCCCTGTCCTATGAATCGATGCCGAGGAGCTCACACTCTCCTCCCAATGCTTTATTCCAAGATTCCCAATGGAAAGGGCCAAATATTTAGGGTTTTATTCATGTCCCTTTAAACATTTAAACTCAAGAAATTCACCAGTCCTTTAAATATTCATTTAAATGCGGTCTTTATGGGGATTAAGGAGGGCTCTTGTGATGAATACCAGGTGTTGTAGGTAAGTGATGAATCACTAAATTCTACTCCTGAAACTAATATTACACTATATGTTAACTAACTAGAATTTAAATAAAAATTTGAAAAAACAACAAAATAACCTTTGTCCTTGTGAACATGTCCTTATGAGTTATAGGGCATCAGGAGAATGAATTTAAGAACAACTTCTTTTGGTTCTGTTTTGTTCAGAGAATATCAGGCTCTCATAAAAGTGGCTGAAATGTAACTTCAAAGAGGGAATCGTTGTTCTGAGGTTAAAAACCTAAAGTGGCTTTAAATTTGGTAAAATGGATTTTGCCCATTCTGTCTTTGCTAACTATGGCAATAAACCAGCTAGGATCTATAGCTGTCTGCTTTTGTTACAGTTGGAAGCCAGTGTAATTGAATAACTACAATTTCAAGTCCTGATAGACATAATTTGAGTGCAGCTGGCTAAAACTAATTCTTTTCAACATATGGAGTCTCTTGCTTACTTCCTGGGTGACCTTGAACAAATAACTTACCCCTCTGTGCTTCAGTCTGTTTCCTTACCTGTCATGGGGGTTGGTCTAGTATCTACTTTATAGGGTTGCGGTGAGGAATAAATGAGGTTGTACAAGGGGGCACTTAGAACTGTGTCTGGCACAAAGTAGACAGTCAACTTTAGCCATTACTGAAGAGAGAAACTTGAGGTATCTGGCACTAAAGAGTGTCTAGCTTGCCTTTCTTCCGCTACTCTCATCCACCATGAGCATCCTTGAAGGAACAATCTAGCCTGCTGTTGGCCTTGTACTTCCCAATCGCCATGGGCTTCCAGAGAAGTGGCTTCCAGACAACTCTTCTGACATCGCTCGCTTGTTCAATAACCTATCAAGTCCACAGCCTATTTTAAGTTTCCTTCACTTGGCCACAGGACCACAAGGGGACTACTTCTTTTTAAAAGCTGCTCTTTCTCTGGGCTTCTATGCCAGACTATTTCTTAACCGCCCCCAACCCCGATCCCTGATTATTCCCTGTCAGTTGCGTTCCTTGCTTGGTTAGGGGTATGAGGGCAGAAGATACTAGCTCTGTGGCCTCAGGTGAATTACTTACTCTCGATGGGCCTGTTTTCTCATTGGCACAGTGGTGATACAAAGAGTGCCTATTTTTCCTAGAGTTTGTTGTGAAAATTAAATGAAATATATACTCAGCATAGTGTTAGTAATGCAGTATGAACTCAACACCCACTGTTATTGGTAATATCTGATTCATTCAGCACATTTATTGTCGAATACACATGGGCCAGATACTGTCTATATGTGTCTGCTTCTCAAATTCTACCTTAAATTAGCCCATTCTTTGCCTTCCCGCCCTCCATCTGACCTTCTCCTCCTGAATGCACTGTGTTAGTAACTGGTCCTTCTGTCCACCCAGTATCCTATGCTCAATCACCTTTAAGTCCAACCTTCTGTCACATCCCACATGCAAGTGTCCTCGCAGCCCAGGGCGTTTACCTCAGCAAGGGCTCTTCGCTCAGTCCTCCACTCTATTTCCAGTCCCCACCAGGTGTTACTGGACCATGCAGCAGCCTGAGTGGTTTTGTGGCCACTGGCCTGTCAGTTTTCTAACACATCACCCTCTTTGTTTATTACTGACCTGATCATGCCCCTTCCTTGTTGCGATCCTTTGTGGGCTCACCCATAATACAACACAACCAACTCAAGAGGGTCCCTCCTGATCCCGTGCCAAGTTATTCACTTGGCATCCGCCACCCCCGGACTCCAGTCTCTATCCACTGCTTCGTTGTTTCTCGACAAATTTTAGAAAATCATTAAAGTTTTATTAGTTTCTTACTATAGGTAGAGCATGTCATGAATGAATTTGGAAAAAAAATCGATGTGAATAACAAGCTTAACAAGGAACATCATGTCTAGCTCTGTCCATAAGGGTGTCCGAACAGTGTGTGTGTATGTATGTATGGATATATATATATATATATATATATATATATATATATATACACACACACACACATAGTCCATATACATATATATATATGCATGCAACATTAGTACTCAAATGCAAACCCAGCACTTAGATTTTGGTGTCTCACACCATTTTCTGCTAGAAGAAAATAGTGGATTTCATGCCTTGGGGCAAAGAAAACTCAGATAGGCCTGAAGCATTGCCAGATAACAAGGATACCTTCAAAGATGGTAGGGCCAGCGCTAAAAGGAAAAAGAAGTCAGTCTAAAGCAGGTCCCAAAAAAATAGAAATAAATAAAGCAGGCCCTATTGGACAAGTTGTGATATTTGAAACATTAACAGTAATAAAACTTTTAACAATGAGGATGATAATAATTATAATAATTTCATATAACTTTGTGGAAACCGTAACTTCTTAATGTTCATATAAAATGTACAAAAATGAAGTTGAAATACAAAAAAATGTTGACTGTAATTGGATGCTTAATTTATGGTCCTGATTTCAGTAACATGCACAGGCCTTTGTACACCCTGGTTATTCAACTTGTGATGCCCTTTCCTTCCCTAACCAACTGATAATTTATACTCTGCAGAGATCACTCCACCTTTCTCAAATTTTCTGCTGGTTTGTTTATTTGCTGAAATGTTTTCTTGCCTATTTTTTTGCAGTAGGCCCAGCAGCAGGCAGGGAACACAGTCACACGTAAGATAGACACGTTCTTCCCCCTCGACCCTCACCCGATCCCCACCCTATGCCATGCAAAGAGCTTATCATCTAGAAACAAAAGGCAGATTATGTATAGGTTATGCATAGGTTAAAACAATATATACATAGGTTTAAGGTATGTGTGTGTACACATAACACACATGCGCTTTGCTGGTGAATTCAAGGGGAGTGGGACTGACTCAGCATCAGTGGGGAGATCTGTCTAAGGAGGTAATGTTTGAGCTATGGTGAGAAGAGACAAGCTGGGGCAAAGTCCATGTGCAAAGTCTTGAAAATGAAAAACCTCTGTGCCTGGGAACCGAATGTGTGGCTACAGAAGGGGGAGGGTGGAGTGAGAAGAGACCAGACGGAGAAGTGGGAGCCAGACTACACAGTAGCTTATGGACCAGGGAAGTGAGATAGACATTAGGTGCAACTAGAAGCCGCTGAAGCATCTTACTTTAGTTTTTAAAGGTTTTACTTATTTATTTGAGAGAGAGAGAGAGAATGAGCAGGGGAGGAGCAGAGGGAGAGGGACGAGCAGACTCCATGCTGAGCATGGAGCCCCATCCCATGACCCTGAGATCATGACCTGAGCTGAAACCAAGACCTGGATGCTTAACCGACTGAGCCACCCAGGTGCCCTGCCACCGCAGCATTTTAAAACAAGAGTCAACTGGACTGAGATCATTTTTGAAATTCTTACTCTGGCTGTAGTTCGGGAACAGAAGAAAGAGAAAACAGAATGAGCAGTTGAGAAGCTACTGCAGTAACCCAAGTAAGAGATAATGGTGGTTTGTACTAGAATGATGTCAGTAGAGATGAGAGAAGTGGAAAGATTTAAGATATGTACAGATGCCTGAATATGGGAGATGAAGGAAAAGGAAGAATAGCGAGCCCCAGGCTTTTGACTTGAGCAAATGGGTAAATAGTGGTGTAATTTACAAGACAGAAAAATTGGTCAGAAAAACAAATTTCTTTGGAGGGTGAGCAGACAAGAGAATCAAGTATTTCATTTTGGAGAATGTTATGCTTAAGTTGCCTGTGAGACAACCAAGTGAAGTCAATAAGGCAAACAGATATTTCAGTATGAAGCTCTGTGGAGAAGTCTGGGATGGAGATAAAATTTGTAATCAATGTTAGAGAGAGAGAAAGGCAATGGGTAAGCTTACCTCAGAAGCACTGCTGAAGAAAGAAAGGAAAGTGGTTTGCAAATTCTACCTGTAAGAATTTTAACATTTAGAACAAGGTAAACATAAAGGTGTCTGCAAAGGACACTGAGGAGAAATAGCCCGAGAGGCAGCACAAAAAGCAAGGCGAATTTGGCACAGTAGAAATTAAGTCAGGCCTATACATCAAAAAGGTAGCTACAAGAGTCCCAAGATTATTCACTGGGGAAAGAACAGTCTTCATCAGTTGGGACTGGGACAACTGGATAGCCACATGTGAAAGAATGACGTTAGACCCTACCTCACACCACATACAATTTTAATTCAAAATGGATCAAAGACCTAAACACGAGAGCTAAGCTATAAAACTCTTAGAGAAAACACAGGCATAAATTATGACCTTAGATTAGGCAGCGGTTTCTTAGATGTGACATTGAAATCACAAGCAACAAGAGTAGATAAATTGGACTTCATCAAGATTCAAAAGAAGGTTGTGTTCCCTACTCCACACTTCCCTAGCACTTTATTCATGTCTCTATTCCTATTCCTATATTAACACATTATAATTACTGGTTTAAGTGTCTGTTTAGTCAAATAGACTGAATTTCTTAAATATCCTTGATGACTGTCTCCTCCCCATTTATATACTCGGTGCTGAGAAGAGTACCAGACCCATATACCACATGCATTATGTGGCTAGATCTACTGTATGAAAACAAACACATTGTTACAAATAGGAACTAAGAATATAAAAGGTGGAAAATATGAAGAAAGCTCACCAAGGAGAAAGAGTTCACCAAGGCTAATTTATTAACATGGGATGGAAAATGAAATGATTTTGGGTTAAGACGATAAAAGGTTAATGTTTTGAGGCTCTAAGAATAAAAAATGAGGTCTGAGCTCAGTTGAATATCCTTCACAACAAGCAAAAATGAATTTACTGTGCTCTTTAAGAAAATATATATGCCACATTTGGCATGTGTCCAGCCCAAATTGGTTCTTAGAGATATTTTATTTCAAGCTAATTCAAATTGCGTCTCAAACCTACTGTTAGATGATTAGGCTGTTGGGCAATTTAGTATAACTTCCTCGCAAATACCCCATTGCCTACACTGGAAAACAACTTAGGGATCATTTAGTTCCCTGGAGAGAAAAGTGTGGTCAGGGGGGCAAGTGAAAGGAATTGCTCAAGGTTACATCCCAGGTAATAGCAGAGCTGGCCCTGGAAGTCATGTTTGCGGACTTGGAGCTCAGGGAGAGTTTATGGTCTTCGCCATTTAAGAAACACATGTGGAAACTGAGAATCTGGTAATCGATCTCTTTAAAACAATCCACACTCAAGGCGCCTGGGTGGCTCAGTCGTTAAGCATCTGCCTTCGGCTCAGGTCATGATCCTGAGATCTGGGATTGAGTCCCGCATCGGGCTCAGTGGGAAGCCTGCTTCTCCCTCTCCCACTCCCCGTTTGTGTTCCCTCTCTTGCTGTGTCTTTCTCTGTCAAATAAATAAATAAAATCTTAAAAAAAAAATAAATAAAACAATCCACACTCATGTCCCCTTTGGAAAGTATTACCCTTACATTCTGGAGAACTTTGCCACAGTGAGTATGCATACATACACCAGTTTGTGATTTCAGTATACGACGCTTCCTGACTTTTATGAGTTCATAGTAATTAAATCCAAGGGAAAAATCATAGTCATCACAGAGAAGTGTATACATACCACCAGGGATATCTTACATGGCCAACTGACGGGGTTTAAAAAGAGGGAAGGATTGTGAAGAAAACTGAATTATTGAATGCTCTGACAGTTTTGTCCATAAACTAGCACCCAATGAGGTGCAAGAAACTTCTTATCTTGAGTAGGAGAAATGAGACAGATGAACTTTCACAGAAAAAGATAATATTGCTGCTCAATTTCAGGTGAAATACGCTGACTATAACAAAAATCTGTTATAGTCACCGAGGTCACTTTACTACTAGACTAGGTAGGTCATCATTGCTATAGTTAAATCCTATTACTTAGGGGATAATAAAGAGAATAAGGTCAGTATCAATTATGCTTCAGACTTTATGTCATCAAAGGCAACAGAATTCAGCACACAGTTCACTGAACTACAGCTTCTCTTTCTGGTTCTGTCCCATGCTGGTACCTACACAGACTTGAGAGTCATTTGTCTTAATGTGGTGAATGCAAAACTGAGAATCTCACCTCACAGACAGACTGGGAATATGGTGATGAATGAGCGGCTATGCTAACACATGTCAAGGGCAATTTCTGTCCAGGCTGATAGTCATAGGGGGATTTTTACCATCTCTGTGGTATCACATGTAATTCTGAAACTGAAATGAAGTCCCAATGGGTTTCATGACTATTCATTAGTCACTCTATAATCTTAAAGATTTTTTTTTTTTAAAGATTTTTGGTCACTCTATAATCTTAATGTATTTTGTTTGATTACTAATGAATTCCTATGACATATTTTACTTTCTAAGAGGGATAACCTGAGAAGTGCCACTTGGTCATTAAAATCCACTACAATTATCACCAAATCAAATTACTATCAATTACATAGAGAGGAGTTGATTCACACTGCATCATTTTTTTATTGAAGTACATTTGACGCACAAATGTTATAGTAGTTTCAGGTGTACAACGTAGTGATTTGACAGTTCCAGATATTACTCAACGCTCACCACAATAAATACAGTCCCCATTGGTCACCATGCAACAATATTATAAAACACAAACATTTTCAATTCATATTAACCAGATACAAATTGAAGGAAAGAATGCTCAATCAACTGTAGGGCTGGATGTCCATTATCAAGGTTACAAATGCAATTCATTTTCATTTATACTATTATCGTCAGGGGCTACAATTTGCTAAGTGCCTACTATGTGCCAGGAACTGTGCTAAATGCTTTATATCTACTATTCAATCCATCTTAATGGATACCCTTTATGATACATACCATTATTTCTCTCCTAAAACTGATGAAACTCAGGAAGTCACCTAGGATTATACAGAATCTTGATTTGGAATTCAAGTCTAGTTGACTACAAAATCACTATTCTTTTTAGTACCATGAGTTTCTGAAATTTCTGAATGGTATACCTTGTGAGGTGAAACATATCAAGAGTGGATTTTCATTTGTCCCAGCCTCATGTTGCTACAGTTACACCTATGATATGAGAATGGCATTCACACGCTATTTTCTTCTACTTGTTGTCTCCTCCTATCCAACAGCCTGATAATTAAGGCAGAGTTTCTCCTCCAGGAATTCGGTAATGATTCTCTGAGGCTGAGTGAGGTATTCCGTCTATGCTTTCCATAGCACTCTTCGCATTTCTCTAATGAAGCATTTATTATAAGGCACCAAAGCTACTGGTCTATTTATTTGTGAACCTCATTAAACTAGGAGCTTATGGATCACAGGGGTAGTTCCTGTATTTTTCTGCATCTCCAGGCATGATGTTTATCACTTAGTAGGTGTTCAATAGATGTTTGTGGAATGAATAGTAAATTGATAAAGAATGGAAGATGGTTTGGGTTTTATAAAGATGTGATGAAGTTACAATTTATGCCTAAAACCTTATTTGCATTGGCATTCATCTTGGGTTGTGCTATTCTAATCAGTACACAGAAAGGATCAACTTCTGGACGTATTGAAATAAAATTCCAATTATACAGTATTTTTCTAAATTGTTGGGGATTAAAAAAAATTCTGTCAAATACATAAATGCAAGTTCAGGATAACTGATTAATGTGGAAACATTTACTTTCTATAGAAATAGCACTATTTCCAAAATTGTTTTTATGATTCTGGTGAGAAAGAGATGACACACGAAGCGAGTGAAAACCAAAACAGATTTTGCTTCTTCCTGTGTTTACTCTATTTAGAATGTGAAGGAAGGCATGTTTTTCACACCTCCTCTGTTTAAATACCACACTTTTAAAAGGGATTAAGCATTGAAAACTCAGTTCAGAAGAATAAACTTTTAGTATATTCCATCCCGAGTCAACATACAGGTTAAAATGTGAACAGGATCACATATAAAATATGAAGATTTCTGTCAATTTAAAAACATTTTGTATTTCATTCATTGGGTTTTTCAAGTGGCATTATAAGCCATTTACAATCCTTGTTATGGGAAGGATACTTATTTATTAAGCAATGAATAATCCTGATACTTTTAAGGTATGTGACTCTTATGTAAGTGAGTAATACAGATGCTAATGCTCCTTGGAATTTATAGCTGGGGAGAGACCACAGGGTGTTGAAGAAATGATGATGAGGTAGAGGTGGGACTGATGAAAGGAAAAAGGTGACCAGTGAGTAGACTGTTGTAAATATTCCAGATAAAGTTGACAAAAATCCCAGCTATAATGATAAATATTGGAATGAAAAAGCTAAGGGAGCATCTTAGGATAAGGGAGAAGTGCTTAAGATGACTTATTTGCAGACAACATACCATGGATTTCTAAAGAGAAAAAGCAGAATCTCTGGGTTGATAACTTACTATAAAATCAAGTTACTTGATTTGAAATTATGAAATTCAGAAAATGATTCTTAAAGAGTTTTCCTCCATGATAGGAACAAAGGGTTTGGCGGAAGTAATGGTAGGTGTTCACAAAATTGTGTTTCATTTTTCTTCTTCCTGGATACATAAAAACTATCTGTCTTCCAGCCTTCCTTGCAGTTAGTTTGGTAATATGGCCAGTGGGCTGTAAGCAGAAGCAATGAGTGTCACTTCTGGGCTGAGTTAATGAGAAGCCCCTGGGTGCCTTCCAGCTCTCTTTTCTCCAATGGAATTTGACTCTAGGAGGTACCTTTTGAGATGGTGGATCAACAAAACACAAGCAAATAGGGTCCTTGAGTCACCAGTTAGAAACTGCCCTAGAGAGGCACTGAATTCACAGACTTGGAGAAATAGTGTTTTATATTGTTGGAGAAAGTGTTTTATTTGTTAAGCGACTGAGATTCTGAGGTATGCTTGTTTTTGCAACATAACTGAGTGTTGTTCTGACTAATAAAAGGGGTGATGTTCACATATGCAACCCATTCTGAGGAAAGTACCCAGATTTAGAAGACCTTGAAAATGTTTTATTTAACTAAAATAAACTGAATCAATGATACTATTTTTGTACATGAGGGTGGGAGAGTGGAATTCATAAATGCATTTTATAAGCATGTACTGAATGAAGACAGCCACTTTAAGAGCTTTAAATTACTGTTTTAGAAGAAAAAATAAACAGTATTTATCTTAGCTCAGGGTGCTATGACAAAAATACCATAAACTGGGTGGCTAAACAACAGAAATTTATTTCTCACAGTTCTGGAGGTTGGGAATCCTGAATCAGGGTGTCGGCCTGGTTGGGTTCTGGTGAGAGTTCTCTCCTTGGGATGCGGATGGTCATCTTCTTGCTATGTCCTCACATGGCAGAGAGAAGAAGAAGCAAGCTCTCTTCTGAGGACACTACTCCCATCACAAAGTCTCTATTCTTATGATCTAATAACCTCCCGAAGTCCCTGCTTCCTAATCTAATCCCACTAGAGCTTGGGGTTTCAGCATGAGTTATGGGGGGACACAGCATGCAGTCCATGCCTTTATCTAATTAAAAAACACTAAATTCTATTTTTAGAAAGTTCTTTTTTTTCCCAGTTCTACACTAAGAACAAAAAAGTATATGCTATTGAAAAATAAGCATTAACAAAACGTAACTTATGGTTTACAATATAAAAGCACAGACTTTACAGATTAATATACTTACATAAATACTGTTATTAAAATCTCATTTTCTGCTTCGAACATGTAAGTGTAGCTGCTCTTAGTAACATTATCCCTAGTGTCATTTTCTCTCTTGTACAGTGTGGGTGCAAATACCCATTTTCTACTTGCCTTCTAATTAAAAGTGTAATTTTAATTAGCTGGCAAACTATAAAAAATGGCAGTCAGGTAAGAAATATTGTATTGTACAAGTGAGACCACATATTGCAATCACCGTGACTATTAGGGGGTCTAGAAACATGAACAGAGAGAAGTGGGACACTGGCTATTACTCCCCTCTTCACTGCCCCCCTGAGAAAGCCCGAAGCAATGCCCTTGCTCACCCTTTAGTGAGTGACATCCTTCAAAAATGTACGAAGTCATACCCACACTTTGGTCCTTAATGATTTTTAATAAGATTATTGGTAACATGCCTTTAATATTGGTACCATTCAATTCAGTACAGAAAGGGGCTCTGTAAACATAAAATATTTATTTTGCACTGAAGATCTCCTCAAAATACTAAAGATCAATAACATCTGAAAACTCACAACTCAGAAGTGAAAATCAATAACCAGTCAAAAGGATATCTATTAACAGACACACTAAGGCTTCCTTATATTAGTTCCTGCAATAGGGAAGAAGTAGGGTGGGAAGAAGTATGGATAAAGGTCAACAAGTGAAAAGGAAATATTAATGGAAAAAAGTATTTTTCTTAATTCTTTAAATCTTCAGAAAAAAAATCTAGCTTCAAGTCAAATCTTACAAGTCTAATTAAGCACTTTTATTGCAGGAAGAAGCTATAATTAAAGCTTTACCTTATATGGCTTACTGACTTGCAGCTGCAAGCCGAATGTTTTAACATGTCATCATATTGGCATTAGTTTGACAAAATGTAGTAATCATTTCCTTTTGTGGACTAGAAAACATCAAGAACATGCATATTTTAAATTTGTATGTTAGCTGATATGGACATAATTATTAAAGGTTACAGGGAATATATGGCATTGCAATTTCTTGTATCTTTTTTAGGTAATTGAATGCTTTGCTTATTTTGAATAAAAGTCACTTGACACAAATGATCTAACACAAGGAGTTGAAACAGCAGGGAAGCTGGAAAAGAGGAAAAAGTCCTAAAGCTCTGGAGAACATAAAAAAATTCAGTCCTTTTTTTTTTTTTTTGAGAGAGAGAGAGAGCTTGAACGAGTGAGGCGGGGAGTGGGAGAGAGAGAGAGAGAATCTTAAGCAGTTCCATGCCCAGGACGGAGCAGGACTCAGGGCTCAATCCTGGGACCCTGAGATCATGACCTGAGCCAAAATCAAGAGTTGGATGCTTAACCAACTGAGCCACCCAGGCACCCCCCCCATTTAATATTCTTAAAGATAAAAAGCAGCCTGAGAACTACCTAAATCTGAGAGGCCACCAGATCCTTATAAATTTAAATAATTAAAAAATTTTAAATGAAAAATTATTTAAACTTATGCTTTCATAGGAAACTAGACTACTACCTTTCTCAGTTTAAGTTCAGGAATAGATGCATATCCATTACATGAAGTCTGACATTTTATCGCTAACTGTACTTTTTAATGGCATAATCACATGCTAAGTTCTCTCTTACACACGTTAGTTCAAAGCAAGAAAAAGAGGCAGCACAAGGTTCTTCTGTGTCTTCGGGGGTAGTGGGTAGGAGGAACTGTGTGAGCAAATTGGAAGTGTCAGTCCCCAGGACTTTGGGGCTGAGTCCAAGTAGTCTCTACCAGCACAGTCACCCAGAGCTCGCCATGGGGACTTGTACTCACCTCAGGAGGGCTAGCACAGAACTTATCTGTAAAATTAAGTATGAAGACAACAAATAAGTAGGAAACATACTGCTATTAATCGAAGGGGTCTAGGCTACTGCTCTAATGTGACTAGCTGTCCATGAGCATCTTTACCTTGGACTTCCCTACCCTCAGTGGGGTATGCTAGAAAAACTGGGTTATCTCCAGGGAGTTAGAGATGAGTCAGTGGGCTGAGTGTGTCTGGAAATAGGAACTAGGGAGGAAGAGCAATAGCTAATGATCTCTTGGGGTTTGGCAACCAAAAATAACTTTCTCTTTCTTGTTAAATTCTGACCAAAGATCTGGATTCGGTTTCCTAGCTGAGAGCGTCACTGGCTTTTAAATGAGGATCACATATATTTGTTGTGGTTTGTAGTCATGGAATTGAGCTGGATGTCTGCAAAACTGGTGAGTTTGGCTGTTCCAAGAAGCTGGAAATCTGCTGTGTTTCCAGACTCCTCCTTAAAACCTACATGGCACACACACCCATCGAGCCCCAGAGCTCCTGAAAGCAGAGAGCCTAACACCCAAAGAACATCTCTTCTTTTGCCATCACTCTCTGGCAAATGACAACCAAGGAGGTGCTTTCCTCAGGGGAGTCTCACTATGAGGTCCATATTGTAGTGGCCTGTCATCTTCATTCGTCTGTCTCTCTCAGTGGCTGTCCTCACGGACTCCATCCCTGGGAGAAGGCTTGAGAAGATCATCCAATGCTGCTGGAGGTCGGTGTTTGGCAGTGGCCAAGTACCAACTTGTCCTGCTTGACCTTAACGCTTTAAAATTGGCAGGGTGCCTGGGTGGCTCAGTCCGTTAAGTGTCTGCCTTCGGCTCAGGTCATGATCTCAGAGTCCTAGGATTGAGCCCCGCATTGGGCTCCCTGCTTGGCATGGAGTCTGCTTCTCCCTCTCCTCCTCGCTATCTCTGTTGTTATCTCTCTCTCTCTCTCTCAAATAAATAAAGTCTTAAAAAAAAAAAAGCTGAATTTGGTTGACTAAACCTGTATCAAGATAAGCTTTTGTCTTTGTTTCTATTCATTTTTAAAGATGTGAAGATGTAAAAAACAAAGCAAAACAAAACATATTTGTAGGATGGATTTTTTGAAAATAAAGTTACAAAAAACTGAAGAAAAAAAAGGCTAGTATCCTTGAGGGCCCGGGCCCTTCCATGTCTTATTATTAAGTACCTAGCATCTAATTCCTCCTAGAAGTGTACTGAGGGGGAATAAATGAGTTTGAGCATAAATACATGCATGAACAACTCACATGCCCTCCCTTAGTTAGTTCCTGCTACTTCTTTCCCATTTTAACATTCCCAAAAGATTTAAGAATTGATGCTTTCTATAGGCTGAGGTGAAAAGCCAGTCCAAAGAAGATGAAACAAAAGATCTAACAAGAAAAGCAAAAGATAGTCCAGATCATCCAAGTCCAATAGGCCCTGAAAATGAAGGCTGAAAACATTACAGAGATCTCTCTTCTCAACTGGGTACCTGGCCAAGCAACCCCCCAGGGACTTGAGCTCTGTGATTATGAGGGAAAGTTGCATTGTCTGTCCCTGTCTGCCCTCCTGTTCTGTTCTCCAATTTTAGATCTCTTGGCCTAGACAGCATCCCTTCACAAAAGGATCAGCAGCAAGCCCTAGATCTGACATTTCCCACACTAAGAGAAAGGAGTGGGATTCCCTATCATTTCATTGTAGGCTACTAGCTTTTTATATAATCACAACATTATGGGAGATGGGAACCACATCATTACTCATTTCTAATTATATTACACTGTATATTTTCAAAGTACACGAAAGCCTATATTAAATGTACCTAAAAATGCTGTTTCTGACCAGTTAAAGACTTACAGAAAACTATTACTCTAGGGCAGGAGTCAGCAAACTGTTTCTGTAAAGGAGCAAATAATAAGTATTTTAGGCTTTTTGAGCCATAATGTCTCTGGCAAAGCTACTCAACTCTGACTTTGTATCATGAAAGCAGCCACAGGCAAAATATAAAAGAACAAGAGTGGTTGTGTTTCAATAAAACTTTATTTAAAAAGATGGATATGGCCTGAGGGCTGCAGTTTGTGGACCTCTGCTCTAGGGTCACAACTAATAAGTTATCACAACTAGCTGGTACCTGCACACAACCAATTTATTCAACACATGGTGTTGATTTACCTTAAATAATAACCATGGGCAAAAGAGAATTTTCCTCATGATCTAAATAAGCCACAATTTGGAATATATGATCTAGCAATAGGGTTTTATACCCTGCTCCCCACTGCCCCCCCAAAAGTCAATGTTTGGTCCTATGTTTAAAGAATCACAGTTCCCGAGAAGGTGACTATTCATAAAAACTTAAGAAGTACAGTAACCATATCTATGGTGTGACTTGTAATTCTTGAAAAATAAAAGTACTGATAGTTAATGCATACTGAATATTTCCTTTGTGCCAGAGTATTCAAAATGTTCTACAAGAATTAATTAATTTAATCCTCACAAGAACTTTGTGAGGTAGGTACTATTATTATCCACACTGCACAGATGGGAAACCTGAGGGCCAGATAAATAATTTGGTCAAGATCACAAGGCTAGTGGGTCAAAGAGAGAGGATTCAAACCCAGGCATTCTTGCTCTTGAATCCGCGACCTTAATCACCACGCTTCAGAGAGGAAGAGGAAAAGGAAGGCAAGTCAATGCTCACCCGTCGGAATTCCATCTCACAGATATACGCTTGGCCTGCTAGGCTCTTTACCATGTGCTGAACAGCATGCTGGTGGTTTAACTGCATGGTTATTTAATTCTACCCACAGAGTTATATGGGGAGAACTATTACCTTATTTTACAAAAATGAAAACCATGCTTAGGAAGGTTATGAGTTGGGCAAGGACACATGCCTAGTAAGTAATGCTGTGTTGGGATGGTAATCCCAACCGACCTGTGCTGGTCGGTTGGGATTACCATTTTGAAAACAAGGTGATCACCTGCTGAGCAGACTTTTGCAGGAGGTTCACATTACTGAGGAGGGAACAGGCTCATGTTCCAGACTAGCAGGCGGCATGCATTCTCTTTATGACCCAGGGCTATGTGAGTGACAGAGGCCTCTTAGGCCTTTGCTTCTCCCAAACAAGATCTGTACCACAGGCTTGTGTAGAATCCATTTCTTTCTTCCCCCATCAACAGATTGATTCCTGCAAACATGGCTTTGACCATGTGATTCTTTGTTCGGCTCTCTGCTTGTCTGACTAGGCATCATGCCAAACCGAGTCCATCAAACTCCCAGAGCTTTCTTGGCATTTGCTCATTGGTTCAAGGAGGGATTATTGGTATACACTGTGTATCATTTCATTCTGCTGGCTTCAGGCTTTGTCTGAGACTACAGCTATGAGAACTCTTTCTTGGGACCTACCTTGACCTTTACAGTGTTTGTCAGCCCCTCCCCACACATAGGGGTTTGTTATTAGTGATAGCTACTCATCTCATCAGAGATAGCTTGCATTCCTACATTCTCCTATTAGATTTTGAATAATGTACAAGAGAAGGGAAGAAAATCCATTTTATATTCTATCAATTTAAAACCAGAAATCTAATGGAAGCAACTATGATTTTTTTCCCTAACAAAGTTGAATTAATTCAGTAATTCATTCACAGAACAGACAACAGCATAACTACCCACTGAACACACAGCATCTACTGTATTAATTACGTCTAGAATTTTAGATCCAGTTTAAGGAAACATCCAAGGTAATTTTAAAATAATCATTAGGCAATTAGGTGTGGCAATGTATTTTTATCCCATTTGTGATCACTGTTGTCTCCTATACCCTACTCTTCCCCTTCGGGGTCCTTTTGCTTCACATTGAAGTGCAGCATTTGATAGCTCTTTCAGCAAAGTCTGGGAGGTGGCAAATAATCTTTGCCTGAAAAGATCTTTTTCCTTTACTTCTGTATTATAGTCTAGCTGGGTATGGAATTCTAGATTGACAGTTATTCTGGAAATTTATTTGTTGACTTCTCGCATCTCTTGTTGCTGATAACAAGCCATAAGTTTGTCCTTCCCTTGTAGGAGATTTTATTTTTAGTATCTTTTAAGATTTTCTCTTTGTCCCCAGTGTTTTTCTGCTTCATCATATTTTTGTCTAGTTATAGCTTTAATTTTCAGGCACTTGGTGGCCTTCTCAATCTGAATCTTCAAGCCTCTCAGTCTGTCTTCCATGTACAACTGCTCCTTTATATTCATCCTCTCTCTTTACTGTATTACGGGTGAATTTCTCATTATCTTCCAATTCATTAATTCTGTCTTTGACTATGCTCAGTCTAGAGTTTATTCTATCAATTGAATGTATTTCAAAGACACTATTTTTTCATTTCCAAAGTTATTTTTTCCCCTACTACCTCATCTTTTCATATAGTTTTGGTTTTGTTTTATAATATCTTGTTCTTTTTCCTGATTCCTTCCTTTTTCTTTTGAATATCATAAATATAGTTATTTGAAAGTCATTTTCGAATTGTTCTGTTATTTCCATTTCATTCAGAATGAATTCAGCTCCCAACTACTTTGCTTTGTTTTTTTTGGTCTTATGCTATGCTGTAGAACTTTGGTGTGTACGTTCTTCTCAAGTGGGAAATTTTAATTTCTTCTCTTCTCACTGCCTTGGCCCTTCTCCTGGCATACAGTGTTACTGCTTCGCCAACTGACCCCTGAGGCAACCAGGACTTAACATGATGGTCTGAAGCTTCTGTCCTGGGTACCATTCTGGACATCATGGAGCCAGTCCCAAGCTAGCGGGCTGTTGGCTGCAGGTCTTGGGTGGGAGACTACGTCCGCTCTCTCTTGACTCTCCAGGAATGCAGATTCTGATAAACCACTGCTCCAGGGAGCAGTTGGTCACAGCTTGTTTGGAGACTACTCGTTTGGGCAGAGAAGCCCCGGTTCCAAGCAGTGAATGTGGCTCTGGTCTCCTACTTTGCATGGGGTAGTTAGTCACTGTTACAGCATTGAATGCAAACTACATCTCTCCGGACCTGTAGCCCAGCACACCAGTAGCTTCATTCCTGCTAACTTTGTGATTCTGTTTGTTTCTGGTTTATGCATATACTTATCTTTTTTTTTGAAAGCGGCTATTTCTTTTTAATCTCTTCTATTTTGTATGTGGGGGTGCTGAAGGAGCCTCAAAATGTGAACTTAACAATGTCAAACTGTGCCAATATTCTATTTTTAAAACATTCATTTTTATCAATGTAACAATCCAAAAATTCTACAATGTTCAGCAGTGGTAATACTTATCTTTTCCTTTGTTTTCACCAGCAAGCAAAGAAAAAGCTGATTATGTTTTACTGACAGATTCTTTTATTTACCTACAGCTGGCTAATTGAAAGTAAATGGCCCCAAAGGATTAGTTCAATTTGCTTTTTTTTTTTTAAACTAGGGGAAAAAATGGGTTGAGAAGTGGCAGCAATTCAATGGTGCTATTATTACCTGTATCTGAACTTAAAATTCTGCAGTTTTTTTTTTTTTAAAGATTTTATTTACTTATTTGACAGAGAGAGAGAGAGACAGCGAGAGAGGGAGCACAAGGAGGGGCAGAGGGAGAAGGAGAAGCAGGCTTCCTGCTGAGCAGAGAGCCCGATATGGGGCTCGATCCCAGGACGCTGGGATCATGACCTGAGCTGAAGGCAGATGCTTAACAACTGAGCCACCCAGGCGCCCATAAAATTCTGCAGTTTTTAAATCTAATCTTAATCAGAGAGAAATCCAGCTGTTTATACATGCATTTCAGCTTTTAAGGGAGGAAGCTAAGAAGTATGAGATGTCTAAAAGAAGGGAGTCATAATTTTGGAATTGTTTTCTTAATCATCATTGAAGAAAAGCTATACCACCTACTTCCAAGTCTTTTATTTCCCAAAGAAGATTTATACATATTTTATCGTTGAAGGCTGCCTCACCCAGGACTCCATCTTAATTACCCATGCAGGTTGCTGGCCTATAGTGTTTATTATGCAAGAGTTGAAGAACAAGTATTTGTTATGAATAAGAGTTGAATATAAATGTGCCACACTTTATATAACATGTGTATTCCTGAACATTTATGTATAACTTAAGTCTCAACAAATCATATTGCATTTTCCTTTTGAAGTATAATATAATTTCAAAGATATGTTCCTAGAGGAGAAGAAAATACAATCTGGAACACTATAAGAAAGGGCAGCACTGGGAGAGTGAACTTAACCATCAAACACTTAACTGGAAAATAACTTAATGGTGATAAAGCAACAAATACTGTAATCCAAATGTTATACTGAAAATACAACATTGCCCAATGTCAAAAATTATAGTGATTGCCAAAAAGTGAAAACAGAATCTACTTTTGTTGGAGGAATACTTGGAACTTTTAGACAAAGCTTTGAAGAGATTTTCTACTTTTCTCTCTCTAATGGGAATGATTTGAGAGCTAGCCCCGAGGTTCAAATTTTGATTTCCCTTTTCATGTATGGGGCTTTGGGCAAGTTTCCTTGCCTCTCTGTAACCTCTCAGACACCCAGTTTCTTCATCTGTAAAATGAGGACAACAATAATTACTTTTTAGGGGTAATGTGAATGAAAAAGATTGCCTGGCATATAGTAGGAACCCAATATGGGGACCATCAGGGTCATCATCACTAGCTGGCTTTTTTCTTCCCCCTGGAAGATAAAAACGCAAATGCAAAACAGAGGACTGCACTTCTACCACATTTGATGTAAGGGATGCTCTGTATTTTCACTCTCTCTTCTGTGTCTGACTGAAATGCAGATGCCATATGAATTTCCCTTAACAGGATGGTAGGCAGGACAACAGGGAGGTGGGATTAAAAGAAAATATTAATTATAACATATTAATATAATTGTTAATTATAACAGCTACCACTACAATTCCACAGTACTCCCCATGCACCATGCCAGATATTTTGTGTGATATAACTTAATCTTTACAACAACCCTATGGAGTAAGCATTACTCCATAATTCTGCTTAGGAAGAGGAAGTCAAGCTTACAGTCTAAGTAACTTGTCCACAGATGGTAAGTGACAGACTAGAAATACAAGCCCAGACCTGTGCAAAGTCATTTTCTGTTTAGTGTGTGTCATACCATACCAGAACAAGGTTGAAGAAACACCACAACAGGAAAATAAATACATACCCGAAGCAACACAGCAAAGTGTTGAATCAACATGGTAGTTATGTTTCAGGTGCTCATGTTGAATCACTTCTAAATGTATGCTGAATTAAAGAGATAAATCCAACCAGCTAATTTGAACTTGTCTGTAATGAGTACATGTTGAATAAACCTGACCCTGACATTTTACATCAAAGCTGAAAAAGGAACTGTCAGTCTCTTAAGAGGACGACCACAAAGTTATTTACAGGTAAGGCATTAGAATCATTTTTTTCTGAGGAGACAGGAAGAAAAATATCAAGGAAAAGGAAGATTTCAAACAAAATCAAATGGCCTACAATATCTTCATCAGCAAAGGCTTTAAATAGTAAGACTTCCTAGAAACTTGTAAAGAACCCACGTAACTACTAAGGAAAAACAAATTCCTTAAGTAAAGAGAAAGGGCCAAGGTATAAATATCCCAGCTGGTAAACTGAGGAACTTCTTGGTAACGTAGCACCTAGCAAGCCCTTACAGCCACTTAAGGCCTGGGTCTTCATAAAATGTTCAGGTGTTCTAAATTTTACATTTTAAGACATTTAATGTCTTAAATCCTAATAGATTAGTACAATATAGTTGATAGGAAATACTGAAAAGTATATCATATGAAAGGAAAAAAAATGAAAGGTAGGACAGTATTACACAAGAGTGTACATTAGAGCTTTTAGAATTGTTTAGGAAAATGATGTGGCAGGTAGAACAATGGCTTCTCGAAGATGCCTACATCGAATTCCTGGGAATTGTGAAGGTGTCACCTTACATGGTGAAAGGGACTTTGCAGATATGATTAAGTTAAGGATATTCAGATATGATGATTATCCTGGATTATCTGGGTGGACCCAATAAAACAACCAGGGTTCTTACAAGCCTGAGGTGAGAGTGTAAGAGCCAGGGAGTGGCTTGAAGATGCTCTGCTGGGGATTTTGAAGATGGAGGAAAGGCCACACCCCACAGCATAGAAGCAGCCTCTAGAAGGGGGAGAAGGCAGGAAAATTCTTCCCTAGGGCCTCCAGAAGAAACACAGCCCTATTGACCCATTCTAGGCTTCTGACCTTCAGAATTAGAAGATAATAAATCTGTGTTGTTTTAAGCTACTACGTTTGTGGTCATTTGCTAACAGCATCAGTGGGAAACGAATACAAATGACCAAGAGGGTAAACCTACTGTGGCTAGAAAAATTAAAATACACATGGACTCTGATGTGAATATTTGCTTTTAAATGATGTAGGCCTTTAAAAAAATTATGATATATCCTATCTCATTCAAGTTTAAAAGTCAAAGGCTTAAAGAAAATACACAAGATAGTATATTGACACCGTAAAATAATTGTAAAAGTGGTTTTCCTTCCCTTTACCTAGTGTCTGAAAAAACTTAACATTTGTAGAAACCAACTAGCAGGACAAGCCCTTGGCTTTTATCACAGATGTATGATCTACTCTGACCTTGTGAAAAACACTTTTTTTTTCTTTCATAAGTCTCAGCCTCTTATAATGGGAACTGGGAAGATGATCAATAAAATCAACCAACTGTGAAAATAAGGTCCATAGGACAGAGTGAAACGCTGATAGAGAGAATAATATATAATATATAAATAATCACAAGGAGATTAGATCTTTTGCAATATTTATATGTGATTCACAGAATGCCCCTGACTTTCATCCATCATATTCTGTCCAGTTTAATTCTCCTTGTTACAAGGGGGCATAAAGATGATCCTGACCTGAATGTTCTCAGTCAGGTTCATTGAGGAAGATATTGATTCCATTTGAAAGTTCTTTTCTGTGGGGCAGAGTACTATGAGTAATTATGATAATTACATTTAGATTTTTCTCAAAATATAAAAAAATCAGTTTCTGCTCAGAAATCTATACTCAAAAATAGTCTGAGTCTTTCTTACTATGCCTTTTTGGCATGTGCCACTAATTAAAAAAAAAAAGAAAAACAAATAGTTGCTTTCCCACTAAGAGTATCCACCAAGTCTGAAAAGCATGTGTACACGTATGTACACACACACACACACACACACAGTGCTATTTCACAATTTAACCACTCAAAATTTTGTCAAAGGAAATAAATCCCTAAGCCAATAAAGACTTGCCCTCATTTTTCTTTTTCCTAAAACATGTATCTTTGCCCCAGTGTAATGATATATTTATTTTCTTGCTTTGCTGTCACTCATATATTGCCATTGAAATGTTTATGCTTTATGCGCTCTCAGTTAGAAAATATTGAAAAAGATAGTCTTCCACATTCACAGGTATCACCCATTGAATGGTTCATAGAACCTACAGCAGCATCACCTTTGGAGGCCATACTCCTATAGAGCTAGAACAAAAGTCAAACCAACCAACCAACAGCTAAGCCAGGGTTACTTTGCATGCTTGTTTACTTGACAATGAGATAGGGCTACAGACAGCACAATGGATAAAGGTGAGCCAGAGCTTGTAGGCAAGCCACAGGGTTTGTCAAGGGATCTTTGATAGACCAGTCATGTCCATTACTAAGAAAACCATTAGACCGGTCAGAGAGGAGGCCAAATATCTAAAGTGGCAGCTTCATGTTATACTTCCTTTTTTTGTTTTTTAAAGATTTATTTATTTGAGAGAGCGAGAACAAGGGAGAGAGGGAACACGTGTGAGTGACTGAGCGAGGGGGAAAGGGGGAAGGGACAGGGGGATAGGGAGAGAGAATCCCAAGCAGACTCCAAGCTGAACACAGGCTCTATCTCATGACCCTGAGATCATGACCAGAGCTGAAACCAAGAGACAGATGCTTAACCAACTGCGCCACCCAGTCACCCCGTTACACTTCTTTATTCTACTTCTAGCTCTTGACACAGTAGAGCTTCTTACTCTCCCTCCATAAATGGGAGCCTTTGTTCTGTTGGGTGTCTCCAAGAGTCTATGGCAGGCTCCTTTTATTCTTGACAGTAAACTAAGTCCTCAAAACCAAGCCAAAGACATTCAGACTGATGACTGAGCTTTCTTCCCTAGGCAAAATTAACCAGGAATCTCATGCTCCGTGATAAGAGTGCTTTAGTGGCATTTCTATACTTACGACTAATTATAATTTGCAGTGTTACAGCATTATTCTATGGAGAAGAGCCACACTAAGTCACAGATCCTCTAAGTTCTTCTAATAGCCCTTCTTCAACAGTCTGCTCAGATTTTTCTCTGTATCTTTGGATGGCTAACCTAACGTAATGCCTTTGAGGAGATCTCTGTCTCAAATTGTCTTGAACTCGTAATAATTGTTTGGCCATCATAAAGCTTATGTGTCTCACAGCAATAAACGTATTCTGTTTTCCGTATTTGTTATGGTGGCCAGAAACTGGGAGGATATATACCCATGAAGGTTTCCAGATAAAATATAGGACACCCATGCAATATTTGGGACATACTTCTACTAAGAAATTATCCATCATTTATGTGAAATTCAAATTTGACCAAGCAGCTTCTATTTTTGCTTCCTAAATCAGGCAACCCTAATGCTCTTGCTTCCTGCAGAACACCTAAGAAATCCAATCCTGGGTAGGCATACTCCAAGTGGAAGAGTGAGGAATGTGTGGTCTTAAATCTCTAACTTCAGATTTACATCAGGGTCCACATTTCAAATAACTACCTTTGCTAAACCTAGTGATTTAATTTTACCTTAAGGGTAAGAAACAAGGCAGAATTTTTTTAGAAGCTTAGGATGTAATGTGAGGGAAAAGAAAGCCATTTCATTTACCTCTTCAGTGAAGGTTTGTTTGAGAAAGGTCATACTCCTGTGTAGTTGTTCTCAGGTACTATGCACAAGTTCCTTACCTCCATTCCAGGAAAGGAATAGGACTCTGGCCTTCAACCCTGAAGATGATGTTCTGAGGTCCTGTCCACAAGATGTGTGCTCCGAGTGGTTTCCCCCAGAAGCAGGGGTGAATTTGACAAAGCACAAAATGATCATTCTTAGAGCCAGTTACTGCTCTTTAGCTTCTCTTTGCTAAAATTCCATGTTAGTTTTAGTTCTTGATGTTTTTACGTTACAGCAGGGCAACAACTTTTAAATGTCAGCTGATGGAGTTTTTATTGGTCTACGTGAACTAAGATAAGTAAGAACGATGTGCTAAGTTTTTCAAGGTAAATGTTTCCAATTTAAGGAATAGCCCTTTATTTCTGGAGAGTATGTCCCTTTAATCCTTTAGTGTTAAACTTTTTTTTTTTTTAAGATTTTATTTATTTGACAGAGAGAGAGACACAGCGAGAGAGGGAAAACAAGCAGGGGGAGGGGGAGAGGGAGAAGCAGGCTTCCCGCTGAGCAGGGAGCCCAATGCGGGGCCTGATCCCAGAACCCTGGGATCATGACCTGAGCTGAAGGCATATGCTTAACGACTGAGACACCCAGGCGCCCCACTTCTCTTGGTTTTCAACCATGTTCATTTGCACTTCCTATTACTTTATATTCTTAGACTGTTTTTATGTGTCTACTATTAAGTTGTAGACCTTGAAGACAGGGCCCATTTCTTTTTTATTATTATCCTTATTATTTCAAATATCAAAACCTAGTATGGTTGAAGATGAGTACCTAATTAAATGAGGAAATGCTAAATGCCATAATAAATATCAGGAAAAACTATTTTGAGATTTTTGATGTTCATCTCTAGATGCTACTAACTACGAAGGGAAAATGTATTCTATATAGGAGAGAGATTGGCAGTTACCACCTTAACCAAGCAATCCAACTCAGCATAATTAATTGTGAGACATTCTAACCTGATATGGTTCCAGGGTGCTATAATGTCAAGTACATAATACCATCTATTAAGTACTTTGCAACAATGTTTAACCTGAATCTAATAAAGCCTGTAGACCTACTTCCAGTTTAGAAGAAATGTAGGCTTATAGCCCTGTCCAATAGAACTTTGTTTTTTCAATAGCTTGTTTATTTATTTTTTAAGATTTTATTTATTTATTTGACAGAGAGAAACACAGTGAGAGAGGGAACATAAGCAGGGTGAGTGGGAGAGGGAGAAGCAGGCTTCCCGCGGAGCAGGGAGCCCGAGGCGGGGCTTGATCCCAGGACCCTGGGATCATGACCTGAGCCGAAGGCAGACGCCTAACGACTGAGCCACCCAGGTGCCCCGTGTTAAACTTTTTTTTTAAATGAAATTATGGTGATACTGGATATGAAAATTGAAAAAATGTCCTTACATAGAAAACTGACTGGTAAACTTATGTCTCCCAAATTCTTTTAAAACCTGTACTTGTCTGTAAATCTGAAATATGGGATCATGCAGTACACTTTTTAGTTTCAGAAATACCACTTCATGTCTATCACTATTAAACAGTTTTACTTCTGATTCATGTATCCCCATTTTTGGCAGGGGAAAGAGAACTGGACTCAAATATTTTAGGCTGAAGATCTATTGGTAGAAAAAGAATATTTCTATTCTCTTACAAAGTTCAGAAAACATGTTTCAGGTTTTTTCTTTCCTACAAGAAGATGTGAATTACTTGCCCTGATCTCTGGCACAGCCTCACTTGCTATTTTAAACATCCTTGTTTTGGTAAGTCAGCAGTAACATACACACTCTATAAATGTCAAACATAAAATGCAGCACGTTCAGCATTCAATAAGCCATAGCAAACAACTCAGCATTCCAGTCATTTGAAATGTCTATAATAGAGCTCAGCTCATTCCCACTTGAAACAAAGAAATTATTATTTTTTTGCAATTCTTATGGCCAACATGGATTAGGAAAGCTCAAGAAAATTTTCTTGCTTTTTTTATCGGAAAGGGCTTTTTTAAGAAAAGATTTAATTTATTTATTTGAGAGAGAGAGAGCGGGTATGCATGCCTGCACACGTGCAAGTGGGGGGAGGGGCAGAGGGAGAGAATCTCAAGCAGACTCCCCACTGAGCGCAGAGCCCAATGTGGAGCTCGATCCCATGACCCTGAGATCATGACCTGAGCTGAAAGCAAGAGTCAGCTGCTTAACTGACTAAGCCACTCAGGTGCCCCAGAAAGTTCTTTTGATAAATATCAAGAAAGAAATCATGTAATATTATGAACACACAAATTATAATTTCCAAGTTTTTCTTAATAGAATATTCAGATATGTACTGGCACTTTGCAAAAATCCCATTTGATTGAATATTTTATGTATGTATGTATGTATGTGTATGTTTGAGAGAGAGCATGCACGAGTGGCGGGGGCAGGGACAGAGGGAGAGAGAGAATCTTAAGCAGGCTTCACACTCAGCATAGAGCCCGAGGCGGGGCTGGATCCCACGACCCTGAGATCATGACCTGAGCCAAAATCAAGAGTCAGATGCTTAACTGACTGAGCCACCCAGGCACCCCTGACTGAGTATTTTAAAATTCACTTTAATCCTCACGCCATTCCTTCAAGGTCTTTGTTACTCTCCATGATACAGGAAAGCAGAGAGGTTGAATGTAAGTTAAGTAGTTTAGAGGAAGTTACAGAGCTGAGTGATGCCACCAACAAAGCTGGGGATAAGTGAACGGAGTCTGCTCTCTATCACTGTATCACTGGGTCAAGTTGTGCAGTTATGTCCTCTGGTTGATTCTGAAAGTAGGAATGGCTCTCATCCATTGCAGGTTGTTTAACCATGGGATAGACAAAATACATTCATGATCCTTGTCAAGCCAATAAATGATACCTTGGAAGTACCCATATGCACCCTTGGTTTGGTTCAAGGTTTTGATGGAGATGCATGATTCAAAAGCATTTAATGCATGAAGTCACTCCTGGCTCAGGACCGCTGACCACAGCCCACCAGCTGGTTCACCGCGTGCATCAGTGTAGCTTACAGCCAAAGAGCAATGAAAAAGACAAAATCACATCTGTGACCCAGTTTTTCTTTAGTTACTAGTCATTTGTATCATGCACAGAATTGGATGGAACCTAAAGCAGTAGTCCTTGGTTACTTCAATGTTCTCACTTAAAATAAAAGCATCTGCTTTTGATTTACCTCCTGGGAACAAGATGAGGTTGAATGACCCACTCAGAAAATACGAGAAAGCACATAAACCACCCAACATAACAACTGGTAATGTTGTCCTAAATTGAAACAGTAAATACATAAAAGATTCAGATCCAGAAGCCTGGTCCTGCTAGTACTCGGCCAGTGTCAGATGCTTATGTCAGTAATTCATGTAGCACCATAAACATCAGACTTGCTTGATACAGTAGTTACAGTGGGAGGGTCCCCAAAACCAGAACAAACAAGTAGAAAACCCTAGCGGGGCTTTCCTAACTGTATACGTTAAGTATCTGTACTGTTTTTTTTATTGACGCATTTTTTTTTTTTTTTGGTTTCTGTTCTTAGTTTCTTACTCTCTCCAAAAGAGTTTCTATAAGTCAAGTCTGTAATGAACTATCACGCTGTCTAGGAAAATGAAGAGGCTAGAGTAATGGGAGACTGGATCATAAATCTGTGTGTGTACAGGATTGATACAGAATTAACAGTCATTTATAGAGAACTTTCAAATAGTATTTTAAATTTGATCCTAATAAATATCTTGTTAAATTGGGGCTATCTCCTCTTCTACTTAGCTGAATCAATATAAGGAAAAGAAGACGTGCTTATTAAGTGAACTCGAAGTCCTGGCCTTCACTGAATGGATGGAGAGCAAGGGCCAGGCCTTGACCGAGGGGCCAGCTCTATCCCTTATTAGCTGTGGGGTCTTACGCACGCTTCTCACAAAACCTTCTCCTTGTTTGTGCCACAGCAGAGAATAACTGAAGTTTGTTCTTTTGTTTTTCTTCGAGAGTGACAAGAAGAGCCACCGGAGGACCCATGACACGGATTCCACCTGATGGAAAGAACTGTATGGTACACTTCATGGCTCGCTCACAACAGCGGGTCAGCTAAGCAGCCTGGCTGTCTCCTCTGTTCGCATCGAGGTGTTGGCATCAAGCAGCAGCTGTACGATGGTTTTAACACAATTTAACATGGTCTGTGAATTATAATCTCTAATATATATGTGTGCATCCCCAAATATATTAAGGTTTGAGCAGTGGGGCAAAATTATACATGAATCTATTCTTGAGAAATAAACAGTTCGTTGTAATGCATCCCTGGCGGAGCATGTGTCTGAGTGTGATGTTCACATCCCACAAAGCCATTATTCACTGACAGAAAACATGACAACACAGAGAAGAAATATAAAAATTACAGCAAATGTTACAGATTCCCTTAAAGTAGTATGTTAATGTATTGGGATGAAGAATGACCATATAGATCGTCTTTTTATCCCCTGCCCCCCATTGGAAGCCTGTTAGGGCGTACCCATGTCCTCTTTTTATTTTTTTATTTTTATTTTTTATTTTTTTTAAAGATTTTATTTATTTATTTGACAGAGAGAGAGATAGCGAGAGCAGGAACACAAGCAGGGGGAGTGGGAGAGGGAGAAGCAGGCTTCCCGCGGAGCAGGGAGCCCGACGTGGGGCTCAATCCCAGGACCCTGGGATCATGACCTGAGCTGAAGGCAGACGCTTAACGACTGAGCCACCCAGGCGCCCCCCCCATGTCCTCTTTTTAGAAGTTGCTACCTCATCTTACATATGCCCACGCCTGGAGCCCTCACAAGGTGAAACATTTGCACACTCCACCCAGGAATGACCCTGCGTTGTTTGGAAGAAAAGTCCAAAGCAAGGTCACGCTTCAAACCCTGAGATTCCATTTCATCCCAGGGGAATCCAGCATAAAGCCATTAGGTTTCTCCTTTAGCATACCAATCAGCAGGGGCAAACGAGGGCCAGTCTGCTATGAAGGAGACATCAGAGACATTGGTGTCCCTGCAATTCTAATAGAGCTCAGAAGTCTGGGCTTGATACCATCATTTGAAGGGTTGTGCATAGAACGGCAACACTTAAGAAATATCCTTTGGTGGTGATGAAAATATATGGCACTCCAAAATAGCCTGTTTTGTGGAAAAACAATCTGCCACATTCCAAATTCTGAATATAGCCAGCACGGGAATGAAACTGTGTGGATTAACTACGGCAATAAGAGACAGCTCATTTCGCCCTGCCCCGACTGTCTGTCTGGCCAGTGCTAACTATCCTTTACAACACAGCTCAGCAGTCACCTTGGTGCTATTGAATTGTTTCATGTCTGTTTACACCTCTTGTCTCCCCAGAAGAGTAAACCAAGTCAGCAAAGGTATCTCCTTTTTTGTTGGATCTCTCCAGCTAGCCCAGGGCCTGACAGGTAGATGGTGCTGAGTCAATGCTTATGCAATCAATGAGGACACGTACACAGGTGGGCTGCAAGCAATATAGGTGGGTCCACGCAAGGAGGACCCAAATGAAAACAGGTGAAAGAGCAAGAGGTAATTCAACGAGTTAGCCAAGGGTGTTCGGGCCGAGTTCCAGAAAATGCTAGGATATGCTTCAGTTTGTACAGAAGCTCGCCTTGAAGAAGAAATCATTTGTTTTCCTGCAAAATAATTTACAACACTTACTGAAGAAGAAAACAGGTTTGCCAAGAATCTCCACTGTTCTAACACAGAAGTTGCCAATACCACTGAAAATTCCCATAGTCCACGGCATTGGGCCTAAGAATAATGGGCCAACAGTAATCACTACAAAAGGTCAGTGTAAAAATAAGCTAGCCACGGAGAGCCATGTGGGATGTGCTCACATTTTACAAAAAATGAAGAAAGCAATACAAAAATGTTCCCCTTAGGACTGTGACTTAATATGACAGGCCTGTTAGCTAAACTGATACTACTCTTAGGGGGCAGACCATGTTTCTCTGAAACGAATTGGTTGAAAGCAAGTCTCTCTTCTAAAGTCTCAAGTTCTACACATATGATTAACTCCTTGGAGGCATCTTTGAAGTGCAAATGTGTCATCACACATATAACAGTATATCATCATCTCTGCTTACGATAAACACACATCTACCCTCTCAGAAATGAACCTGAGACTTCGCTTTCAGGGCCCCTGTCATTCAGTATGCCACGTCACTTTTCAGTAGACAGACTGGCTCCATGCCTCTCCCTTCAGTCTGGTTAAATCTACATAGCTTGGTAGCTTAGGGACCCAGCAACTAAATGGATAGCTTTGTATTTTTGAAAAGTGACTGACCTTTAATGAATTAAATGAGAGGGAGAGTGGAAGTCAGGAATGACCAAGGCTGGAGGACATGGTTCTAGCTTCCTGATCTTCCTACCGTCCAAGGGAAGAGAAGATGGCTGCCAAGATATTGAGAGAGGCAGGAGAGGAAACCAATACCTCCCCTCTTCACACTTGCTTAGGGCCTCCTGCCCCCCTTCTGGTTATAAGGACCTTCCCTTGGCCCTACGGACCGTACATGTGTCTCCTGGATTCTGTAACTAGCATCAGAAGATCAAAGCTTCCCAGTCTGTCCTCTGGAGACAGAATATCGTATTTGCAGGAGGGAATTCAAGCATGCCAAAGCCATTTCTGTATAACTGACTATCCCCCAAGGGAAAAAAAAACTTGGTCATGGGAGCTATATACAATTAAGGGGAGAACTGCCTGGGATTGTAGGCATTTAAAAGATGAGCCCATCTGAACTGGTATTAAAGAAAGTGTAGTTTGGTGGAAGTCAGGCAGACTTGCTTCCAGGACTCTGATCTTGGTAAAGTTGTTCAAAATCACTGGGCCTTAGTTTTCCTGATGACAGGGTTGGGCCTGATGCAGAGCACCTGAGAGGCCCAGGGAGTGGCCGGGGCTCCATCGTCTTCCCCGGCCACCAAAGCAGTTCAACTCTTTAATATGTTGAAATTCAGATGAACAAAAACAAAAACAAAAACTACAGAGAGCTAGATAATTTTTTTTATTCTTATGTTAATCCCCATAAAAGAGCAAGATAATTTTAAAGGTCCCTGATAACTCCATCATTCTTCTTCTTTTTTTTAATGTTTTATTTATTTATTTGAGAGAGAATGAGAGAGCAAGCACATGAAGCGGGGGGGGATGGTCAGAGGGAGAAGCAGACTCCCCGCTGAGCAGGGAGCCCAATGAGGGACTCGATCCTGGAACTCCAGGATCATGACCTGAGTCAAAGGCAGTCGTTTAACCAACTGAGCCACCCAGGCACCCTAATTCCATCATTCTTAGGACTCTCCCTGCCCCCAAATACTTAAGAGTTACTATCTTAATAACATACCTACAATAAGACTAGGTAAAAAATTAAAAGTCCCTATAATCTCTGGTCCCCTCCCCTTATCTCCCTTTTTTAAAACCTAGGGATGTGCTGGCTAAAATATTTCCCCCAAATTCCTGCACAACCTCAGGGGGCACCATTCATAGCAAAGACAATGTCAGTGTGCTCCCCGGAGTGTGGCACTCAGTGGCCCTGACGAAGATGCTTTTAGAGTGGAGAGGGCCTGTGTTTGAATCTCATCTCTGCTACTTACTAGCTATACGACCCCTGGCAAACTATCTAATGATCTGTCTGATCCCATTTCCTTGTCTGTAAAATGGAGATAATAAATTACATTTCCAAAGGCTGTGGTAAAGGCGAAATGAAACAACATATGTAAAGAATCTGGTGTTGGGGAAGCATACCAACACCGATATTAGTTCTTTAAAAATCACAAAAATCTATGACATTTCACAGTTCAGAGAATATCCGTGTCCAGGATGTGTGCCCCATACTCTGAGGACAGACCAAAAGATACCGCGAAATGTGAAACAGCTCTCATCTCCTGAAGGTGGGGTAGGTACCTCCAAGGATGAAGGGGTCAGAATGTTGTGACCAAGCACTACACAATTTTAAGACTGAATTGTGGTAAGCGGCAGAAAGGAAGACTGATTGGCACGCTAATGAACCAGGGTGTGTTGGTACAACTGTTATCAAGGATAAGCAACTGTTTAAATAAGATAGGCTGTGCTCATTAAGGACATATGTGCTGCCAACAAATTACAACGTGCTTAGTTCAAACTTTTTTGCCTTTCGTAGGAATCTGAGGCCAGTCAATATTTAATTGTGCTAAGTCTTTTAGTTGACTCTTAAATTAAGAAGTGATTCATCTACTCAACTTAGGCATTAGAGATTCTCAAAATATTAAAACTGAAGTGGATTCCAGGTTTCTAAGCCAACCTCCACATGTCACACCAGTGAAAAATGAGGTCTAAGGAAGACGAGAGACACGGGTGCAGTCACAAAAGGTAGGGCCAATGCTGGCACTTGGTCTCATCAACTCATTCTCTTTCTTACTATAGGAAATCAGTCTTTAGCTTTGTCCAATATACATACTAACGAGTTAACACTGGATATATGGATTCCTTTCTCAACGCTGCATAATTTAATTTACGTGGGGCACTGGAAAACCTCTGAAGGGCTGGGTCAATGACTGAAAGAAGCAGCTGGGTGGGGCTGTGTGGGAAGGTCTGAGGACATTCAAGAAGGTAACGAAGAGCACAGAGTAAGGCTGTTAGGGACCCGCCAGTCTGGAAAATGGGCAGTGAAACTGGAGTCTACTAAGGAACCAAATACAGAATGATTCTCCATATCTAGGATGTAGCCCAGTGACCAGCACATAGTAAGGTACTTAGTACTTATTTGTTGCATAATCGGATGATGACCCAGGACTGAATGAATGAACGCATGAAAGGAAGTGAGTTTCAGAGGCAAAAGAGAAGAGGGACTGCCCAGTGAGATGAGGGAAGAGTTACCAAAGCTCTCCTCAACCTTAGCAGGAAGGACAGGACTCATTTCTCCTGGAAGGACAAGACTCGTTTCTCCGGCAAGGACAGTGGAGGGAGTGAGGCTGGGGTCCTCCTGCTTCTGCCTCGCATTCTCCTTCTGAGGAAACGTGCCAATTCCCATGGCCCTGCTTCTGCTTCTGGCCACTCTGCTCTCAGGATGGAACACACAGAAGTAGAATGCATGAGGGGAGTCCCTCTCCAAGGGCAACAGAAATTTCAAACCCATAATGTCACCTTATTTTCAGAGGAGACTCTGCTTACTTGCTTTCCGCGTATGCTACGGACCATACGGACACCGATGGAAAAACATTTCCTAGGAGGACCCTGAGATCAAGAAACAAATCTGATTCTAGGATAGCAGAGACAAGCCTCACCTAATGAAGAATGAGGGAAAGCTGGGATTTCCGGGCCCATTTTGCAGTCACTGAAACACTCTGTCGTCTGTGGTCCTGAGCCTGGTGCGCCCTGACCTGCCAGGTCTGTTTCAGCTGGGCTTCGCACGTGGGACCCGTGTGAAGAGTGCCAGGGGCACAGAGAGGATGGCGAGCAGTAGCTCATTCTATTTTCTAAATGGTAGGAGGCCAGTATTAGATGATCTCTTTCCTTTCAACATCTACATCTAATAGTTTTTGCTTTTGTGCGCAGTATGGGGCCACGTGGAAGACAATATGCACTACTCATCAACATTTTTCGAGGACTAAATGGAGAAGCTGTAATAAAATACTGCATCGACGCCTAAAGAAGACCTTTCTAGGTTCTTAGGATGCAAGCAACTTACTGTTCAAGAGGAACATCAACATGTCAGTGGATAACAACAAAGCGCTGGCCAGAATCTTCTCTAATGACATCTAGCAGACTAATGGCAAAACGACGCCGTGTACGTCAGGGGCTAGGGTGGAATAATGGGTTCCATGCCATGTCCATACGAAAGATACGTACAGCTCAAGAAGATGTAATGTCTATAATGTGACCTTCATTTGACATTTGATTAAAACTAAGTTGGTGCACAATTTTTTTTTTTTTTTTGCAAAACCAGGAGAATAGGTCAGTGAAAAGAGCAATGACAGAAACGCTCTTCCTCAACTCAGAGTGACTGGCAAGGCTTCTTAAAAATATTTTTAGCTCACCATATGATCCAGCAATTGCACTACTAGGTATTTACCCCAAAGATACAAAAGTAGGGATCCGAAGGGGTACATGCACCCCGATGTTTATAGCAGCAATGTCCACAATAGCCAAACGTGGAAAGAGCCAAGATGTCCATCGACA